>NW_027445052.1:600000-860380 GCF_048569485.1 Anomaloglossus baeobatrachus
AGCAGCGCAGGACATTGGCGCAGGCAGCACAGCGGCCACATGAATAACAACCCACGATAGGACCTCTGGTGTTAAAGGGGTTTGTTATCTTAGATACGTAATGACTTTGGATAAGGACATCACTGAGGTTCTTACACCGCCTAGAGGTCAAAAGTGGTCTTTCAGATAAAAATTGAGTGAAGGAGGGCTCCATGTTTAAGATGGACAAATGTTTTAAAAGAATGGCCTTTATAGCTAACCACTCATAGTTATAAGTTGAGAGGAATCTCCATTTTTGTTCAGATCCATCTTTCTTAGTTGGTTGATGTAACTGAGCCCGGGAAGTGTATTTTGCTCACTTGTACCCACCCTTTACACACCTGTTGCTGTAACGTCTCTGTAAAAAGCAGGTGTTAAGGTCACTGACCTCAAAACATTCTTCGGTAGAGCATATCCGCCGCATCCTCAAGAATTGGCCAACCGGGATAGCTCTAATGGTGGAGCATTTGTGCGAGGAGGATGCGTGTAATAAAAAATGAACCAACTTTTTTGCGATAAACGTCGGTCTTTATAGCACTACCTTGACCATGGTCCAACTGTATGCTCAAAAAAATCAATTTTGCAAGAATCACACCTGTGTATTAATTTGATGTGATACTCATTGTTATTGAGTGTATGAAAAAAAACCGAGTTGCTCGCTGTGCCCTGCCAGAAAATAAAAATATCGTGGATGTATCTTATCCAGCACTGGATATGAGAGCCGGCCGGTGACTGTTCCCCCCAGACAAAGCCCACTCCCAGTACTCCTGGAAGAGGTTTGCATAAGACTGGGCATAGGCCGTCCCCATTGCAGTGCCACGACGGTGAAGATAAAAGGAATTCTTAAACACAAAAAAATAGTGTGACAGGGCAAAGTCGACCAGTTCAATAATCAAATCACATAGGTGTCTATCCCGGTTGGCTGCCCTGAGGAAGAAGTGAACTGCCTGTAGACCATGCTGGTGGTCCATGCAAGTATACAGGGATTCTACATCTGCTGTAACCAGCAACACGTTATCATCCACAAAGATCCCATCAACCCTATTCAGGACATCCATTGTGTCTTTGACATATGAAGGTAATGTCTCAACAAGTTGGTTAAGGTAGTAGTCTATGAACCTACATATGGCATAGACCCTCTATCCCTGACACAATGGGATGTCCTGTAGGTTAAAGGGGGTCTCTGTGGATTTTAGGGATTATGTAAAAGGTGGGTATTTTGGGATAGGTGGTGGTAAGGCCCTCGAAAACTTTTTTAGTAATATGGCCATCATCAAATGCCCTAAACAAGATGGCATGCAATTGTCTAGAAAAGAGAGGTAGGGGGTTGGAGTGTAGTTTAGGATCAGGATTCCTCAGCTGCCTCAAGACTTCCCGCTCGTATTGGTCCTTAGGCCAGATTACTATGTGTGACCCCCCCTTGTCTGCATCTTTAAATACCTCATCATCCATGGCCCTAAGCTCTCTCAGGGCATCTCTCTGGGTCTTTGTGAGATTATCAAATTTCCATTTTGTTTGGACTTTGAGATCCTCGGTGACAAGTTTCACAAAAATTGATGGGGACAAGTATGGGCACGTTACTACAGGATAGGTACAAGGATGAGTACATTACTACAGCATGGGGAACAGGATGGGGAATATTACTAAAATATCTTGGCCAAAATCACTAAATGGTGCTAGTTGTAAAACTATATTACTTACAAGAAAGATAAAATGTAAACAAAAAAAATAAAGTATGTAAAGAAATGTTGTTTTTTTATATGTAAACTAAAAAAGTGTATGTTGTTATAATAAACGAGCAAAAAATATTCACAGTGATCCAAAGGTGTGGAGAGAAAAAAATATGGCACCAAAAAAATGCCACTTTGTCCTGCAAAGAATGCGGCCCCTCAAATTCTTCTTCTTCTATGTGTGGCTCATATGCCCAGCCGAGTTTGAGACCCCTGGCCTACACAATGAGCTCCTGGGAGGCAGCATTCAGCGTTTCTGTGTTGCAGCCAGAACAGTTTGCATCTGCACTTTTTTCCACTTAGTTTGGATGTGCTGAATAATCGTGCCGTTTGCACTGTACATTTCGGGGTGCACTCCCCTTCTTTCCCTCCAACCTGTGAGAGGACTGTTTAAATTAGTACACAGCACAGCTTGATCCTGCTTCTCGGCTCATTGTACAGGCCGAGGCCCAGAAGAGGGTAAGTCTGGGTTTAGTGTAGAACAGAGGTCTCAAACATGCGGCCCCCGAGAGCAGCATGTGGCCTGAGGCTGCTTGTTGCGGCCCGCAGACCCACTAACGATCATGGCCTTATGCTGGAGGTCGGCGCCAGCTGAGCACAGTTGAATCATTTTCAGTGCCGCGCATAGGAGCTTTCTGCCCGCCAATCAGATGCAAGGAGGTGACGCCGCTGCATGACGTCATCTCCTTGCATCTGATTGGCGGAGAACAGCCATTGGTATAGTGCAGAAAGCTCTGCTGTGCAGCACTGTCAATGATTCAACCCTAGAAAAGCCTTGCCGGCGCCGATCCCCGTCATAGGGCCGCGATCTTCACAGGGTCTGCGGGCCGCAACAAGCACGTAAGATACGTGCCCATGATCAGGACCCATTTCATCCTGGACACAGCGGCCTGGCCCCGCCCCCCGCACGGATTGGCCGCTCGACCAGACCCCCCCGCACACATTGGCCGCTCGGTCAAGCCCCGCCCCCCTCAAGCATTGGACGCTCGGCTTGGCCCCACCCTCCGCACGCATTCTCCGAACCCGCACGGAGCCCCGACTCCCAGTTGACTGCTGCATCCCCGGGAGCCCACACCAGTAACCCAGCCGAGACATACCCTTGCGTTGCTGGGATCGTGCCGGAGCCGGCGTATGCTGGTAACCATGGTACACATCGGGTAACCATGGAAACCACTTTGCTTAATTACCCGATTGTGTACCATGGTTACCAGCGTATGCCGGCTCCCTGCCCATTCAGATCGTTAGTCTCCAGCTGTCAAACACGTTAATGCATGCTGCACAGCAGGAGACCAACAAACAAAAAATGAACCAGCACTGTCGCTTTGAATGGTTACCTGATGTGTACCATGGTTACTAGCTTACCCCGGCTCCTGGCACACGTGTGCTGGAGTCGGCGTACGCTGGTAACCATGGTACACATTGGGTAACTATGGAAACCGTGTTGCATAGTTACCCGGGCCACGACCCCCGCACTGTGCCCGCTCGGCCACGCACCCCCCACACTATGCCCGCTCAGCCACTCCCCCCACACTCTGCCCGCTCAGCCACGCCCCCCACTATGCCCGCTCGGTCACGCCCCCCCACTATGCCCGCTCGGCCACGCCCCCCACACTATGCCCGCTCGGCCACGCGCCCCCCCCACTATGCCCACTCGGCCACGCCACCCACACTATGCCCACTCAGCCACGCCCCACTATGCCCGCTCGGCCACGTCCCTGCCACACTATGCCCGCTCAGCCACGCCCCCCTAAACCATGCCTGCTTGGCCACGCCCCCCACACTATGCCCACTCAGCCACGCCCACCGCACACATTGGGCACCTATTAGGCACCTCCCCCCAGGACCGCTCCACCTATTAGACATCTCCCCCCAAGGACTACTCCACCTATTAGACACCTCCCCCACAGGACTACTTCACCTACTAGACACCTCCCCCAGGACACTTCCTCCTATTAGACTCCTCTCCCCCCAGGACTACTTCTCCTATTATCCTCCTCTCTCCCCAGGACTACTCTTCCTATTATACTCCTCTCCCCCCAGGACTACTCCTCCTATTATCCTCCTCTCTCCCCAGGACTACCCCTCCTATTATCCTCCTCTCCCCCCAAGACTACTCCTCCTATTATACTCCTCTCTCCCCAGCACTACTCCTCCTATTATCCTCCTCTCCCCCCAGGACTACTCCTCATATTATATTCCTCACCTCCAGAACTACTCCTCCTATTATACTCCTCTCCACCCAGGACTACTCCTCCTATTATACTCCTCTCCACCCAGGACTACTCCTCCTATTATACTCCTCTCTCCCCAGGACTATTCCTCTAACACACACACACTGCACAAAACACACTTCCCACCAAAACACACACACCCACACAAACCGCGCAACACACACAGCACCACACACACACAACTCTGCAGACACACAGCGCTCCACAAACAACGCAACACTCACAAACAACACTGCTCTCACACCCCCCACACCCAGACAACACCCAGGACATTTACAGCGCCCTACACAAACACTTTGCAACTACACACAACAACATCTCTCTCTCCCTCTCTCTCTCTCTCTCTCTCTCTCTCTCTATATATATATATATATATATATATATATATATATATATATATATAACTAAACAAAAAAGTGCAGGTTTGTTATAATGAACAAGCAAAAAATGTTCAAAAAAGTGATCCAAACGTGTATAGAAACAACTATGGAATTATTAAAAATGACACTTTGTCCTGCAAGGAGCGTGGCCCCTCTCAATTTTTTTTTCTATGTGTGCCCCATACACCTAGCTGGGTTTGACACCTCTGGTGTAGAAGGTCACCCTCTCATTGGAAGAGCTCAAATGGATATAGAAAGGCAGCAGTAATGAAATAAATACTTAACATTACGTATATCTCAGCATTTGTAGAGCTCGGTTATTACAACATTGAAGGGGTTGTCCATCAATTACACAATCCCTTTTAAAATACTATATTCCCCTGTAAAATATACGCATTGTATACTCATCCTCCGTCCCGGCACCATATCTCCAGGGGCTCGCAGGACATTATCAATCAGCGGCCACCATTGATCTGCTGTGCTCTTACTTGAAGGGGTGCGACTATTAGCAGTCGCTGATATTATTTTATAATGAAGAATACAGTACCCTCTCCTAGGATGCAGTGCCTACCCCCCCTGGTTCCCATGAGTATCAATGCTGAAAACACCAACACCTTTAAATCCCAGCTTTCCTACGTCCCACTGGGTAGGTTGCCCCGGGAGGGGGACCTAGGGGATGGCCCTGAAAGGGGTGGAGCGATCCCAGTCAAGCCCAGTGTGGGGGGGGGGGGCGGTGAGTGTCTGACGTACAAGATAAGCAAGTGCTCGAACAGTGTAGACAGACCCAGGAAATGTGAAGGGTCAGGTGTGCCTCTAGCTGGATCGGGTACCCAGTGACCTGGGGCACAGAGAGGGAGGTTCCAGGGAAGGCACAGGACGCATGTCTCTGGAACCAGGGTACAGACAGGGCACAGGGCCCTAGAGTAGGTGACAGCTGCAAACAACCTGCTAAAAAGCTGCAGAGCAGGAAACCTTCAAGGACCTGGCTAACACACAAAACTCCGAGGTACCAGCAGCAACGACTGAGCCAGGGAAAGTAGCTCCACGCCATCCCGAGAGGGTTCACACTGCCGCCATTTGGACCAGAAACTGCCAAGGTCAGTTCAGGGACCCACAGACGCTTCAGGCCACGGGGTCCCAACCTTAAACCACAGTGCCACAAGAGCGAGAGAGCCCTGGATACTGCACCAGCATTGGGAAATAGGGGACCGAAAGCAGCCGTCTCCCGGATGTATTTGTGAGTAGAGGAAAGTTGGTTTACCAGTACTGTGCCATCCCTTTCTTCCAGCGCGATTCAGCCTCATCCAGCACCAAAAGGGACACTGGGGTTATCCCTACCCGCGAAGGGATTAACATACTAGCTGCCAATTCCACCAACCCCAATCCCAGTCCCTCACAAACAGCAGCGGCGGCATCCATTCCCTTTTCCCGCATCACCGCAGGTGGCGTCACATGAACATTAACTCTTATCTCCCCTGTAAATACTCCCCTTACAAAAGGGACCCAGGGCACGGAAGCGCACGGAAGTGGGCAACGGCCACCAAAGTGACATCCCTAACTGTGTATGCTGCCCGGGAGCGACTACCCCCTTCCCTGGGTGACAAATGCACAACATCTTTAAGAGAATTCAATGAGACTTACCTTTGCACTTGGCTCTGAAGAAAATATGGAGCAGGGCGTTTCTGTTGAAGAAAAACAATACAGAGTATTTAGGATTCAAGTTCAGAGCTCTTTAAAGCAATGATAAAGCCAACCTGTACATGGAACATGCCGCCCCATTCAGATGTGTATCCGGTATGAGTTCTATAACCGAGCTTTTCACAGATAGAAGCCGTAACCATTATATTTTATGGGGTGTTCATGTCTGCCCAAAACATGGGGACAAATTCATATATGATCCTAGTCAGGAATTAAACTTACCAAACAGAAGTCTTTGGATGTGTGAGGATAAAAATGGGACGGCACTCAGATGTCATGTTAATTTGTGTATTGCCCAATTGTCCTGTTTGTTTAACCCTTTAATGACAGAGCCAATTTTGAGCTTAATGATTAAGCCCCATTTATTCAAATGTTACCAGTGTCACTTTGTGGTAATAACTTTGGAACGCTCCTAAATATCCTGCTGATTCTGAGACTATTTTTTCATGACACATTATACTTTATGTTAGCTTAATTTTAGGTTGATATTTTTTTCTTTTATTTTCTGAAAATTTAGAAAAATAATTTTTTAAACTTTGACTGCTTTTCTCCCCAACCCCTTAAGGACCAGGCAATTTTTCTTTTTTTGCTCTTTTGTTTTGTTTCCTCCACACTTAAACTGAATTTTGGAAACGGAGGGTAGTTTTGCAAAGAGAATATTTTCAAAAATGTGTCATGCTAGGGATGGGTATGGGGAAATACCGAGCAAATGGCAAATAAGGAGGGCAGGAAAGGTGGGACCCATGTCTAGGAGAGAGGGTGACTCCTTATAAAACCTTGTGCTGGCCCCTGGCTCCCCTGACATCACTAGATAGGTATCCTGCTCGGCGAATAGGTGCGGAACCTAGACCCTCGCTGACCCTGAACTGGGCCCTAGGTAATGATCGGACAGGATGAGCACTAGTCAACCCCACTAAGTCCTAAATAAGACATAGGGAAAACAAAAAGGGCAGTTCAAATGAACAACTTATCTGCAAGATGACTTTGGGAGAGCGACAGCAATAAAAAGCAAAATGTTTCCAGGAGATTACAAGCAGACTGCTTACAATCTGGACCATATAGAAATAAACTTTATCACCAGTAACAATCCAAGGGGTAATGTGGGTACATAAAGAAACAGGGAGAGCATAATAATTAGCAGCTGAAAGGTAAAGATATCCGCAGGGTCCTAAAAGGGAAAAAGTTAACCCTAACAGAGAAAATACATAGAACTTCATTCACTCCACAGAAGAAGGAAAGGAATATCAAGGAGCAGTTTGTGCAGCCAAACGCAGCGACCTTCTACAGCCGAACACCACAGGGGTTGTTTGTCACTTGTGACAAAATATAAGGGATATGTTCACTCTTGTGATATACTGCATATTAGAAAATAGGTTAGATTAATGCATCTAACTAAGGACATGGATTATTGAAGCCATATTCTAATGAGACCAAGATAACCCTATTTGGTTTAGACGGCTTCAACCGTGTCTGGTAGCAACCATGTGACGAGGACAAAGACAAATGTATCTTGCCTAAAGTCAAGCAAGGGGCTGGGAGTCAAAGACATTTATTAATGCTTTAGGTCCTTCACTAACTAAACGAAAAAATGTGGAAGGAAAAAATGAAAATATTACTTTTTCCGCACAAAAATGTTACTTTAGCCCCAAATTTTGCATTTTCACAAGGGTAGCAGGAGAAATTCCACTGTACAATTTATTGTGCAATCTCTCCTCAGTACATTAATACCCCATGTGTGGTGGAAATCTACTGTTTGAGCACATGGCAGGGCTTGGAAGGGAAGGAGCGCCATTTGACTTTTTCACGTTTGGAGAACCACTGATGTGGCCAAATAGTGGACATCCCCCACAAGTGATCCCATTTTGGAAACTAGACTTTACAGAGTTTACCTAGATGTGTGGTGAGCACCTGGAAACCCCAGGTGCTTCACAGAATTGTATAACGTTGAGCTGTGAAAATGAAAAATGTACATTTTTAAAGCTCAAAAATGTTGCTTTAATCCCTTTCACTAGGGAAGAGGAGATAAAGCACCAATTTGTTGAACAAATTCTCCTAACTACAGTACTCCATATGTGGTCAAAAACTGCCTGTGAGGGACAGTGCAAAGCAGGGGCGTACATAGAAATCATGGGGCCCCATAGCAGAATTTCTAATTGCCACCCCCCCCAAAAAAAACACTATTATTATTATTATTATTATTATTATTGTTATTATTAATTATAATAATATTTGGCTTGGTCACATAGGAACATATCTTACAACCTTTTAGCCCTTTCAAAGTAATTGCAGTCCTATTGAAGCCTCCTGGTTCCCTTTTCATTGCAGCCATAAAGTATGATGCCAACAAAATTGCCTCACAAACACTGTATGATCCCCACAGTGAATTCCTCCTCAAAGTACCCCCCTACAACTACCACGGCAATGAATGAATACCCCCAACACAGTGTGATCCCCACGCAGGTGTCCATGCATTATAATGGGCCTTCATACAGTATAATGGCCCCTTCTAACCCTCCTGACGAAGGCTTTCATGCTGAAACACGTGTAGGGACGGACGCCAGCACCAGCAGGAGGAGATGCCACTGGGTAATCTATTAATAGATTTGGTTTCCTACACCTTTAAACAGTACTTTATTTCTTTGTGATTTGTACTTTATTGTTTTGCCCTGCTCTAATTCCATCAGAGCTTTCTTATGCACACTTGTGCTGTATATCTAAATACTTCTAATTAATCTCTGGTGGTATGGAGTAGAGCTATACATATTGTGTACAGCCACATCTTTCATTGATTTTTTCCTCCTTCTGTTCCTTGCTGGTATTCTTCAGTCACTTGTTATTTACCTTTTTTTAAACCTTTTAATTAACTCTAATAAAATTTGTTATTTTAATTGGCTATTTGCTTTGTATTTTGGTTATTTCAATTGTTTTTGTGCAGGTAGCCTGGGCTATCTTCCCTTCTACTTTTCCATGGTTGAGATAAATTGATATACTTGTATATGTTCCCTTGTGTTTTGGCAATTTTGGTTATTTTTAAAGCCTCCAAATAGTATAATGACCCCCACACAGCCCTCCGCACAGTATGATGGACACAACACAAATTTTCACACTTGCTTGCATAAAGTGCAATGGCCCTCCATAAAAAAGAGAATTTTGTTTACTTACCGTAAATTCTTTTTCTTATAGTTCCGACATGGGAGACCCAAACCATGGGTGTATAGCTTCTGCCTCCGGAGGACACACAAAGTACTACACTCAAACGTGTAGCTCCTCCCTCCGGGCTATATACACCCCCTGGATGACAATCTACCCAGTTCAGTGCAAAAGCTGAAGGAGGACATCCACCCATAAGTAGAGATAGAGTAAAACTCGGAATAACCGTAACTCTGACTACTAACAACAGCCGGTGAAACACACGGAACAAAAAAACTGCCAACAGGCAACAGGGAGGGTGCTGGGTCTCCCATGTCGGAACTATAAGAAAAAGAATTTACGGTAAGTAAACAAAATTCTCTTTTTCTTTATCGTTCCTTATGGGAGACCCAAACCATGGGACGTTCCAAAGCAGTCCATGGGTGGGAATAAACCAAACTGAGAAGTAGGCAAAACCTAACTTCACAAATGGGCGACAGCCGCCTGAAGAATGCGTCTGCCCAAGCTCGCATCTGCCGAAGCATGAGCATGCACCTGGTAGTGCTTCGAAAAAGTGTGCAGACTGGACCACGTGGCAGCCTGACAAACCTGCTGAGCCGTAGCCTGGTGCCTGAAAGCCCAGGAGGCACCGCCAGCTCTGGTCGAGTGCGCCTTAATCCCTGGCGGGAGAGGCACCTGAGAACACTGGTAGGCATCGGTGATAGCCGACCTGATCCAACGAGCTAGGGTCGGTTTAGAAGCAGCGAGACCTTTGCGCTGACCAGTGGTTAGCACAAAAAGTGAGGTGCACCGCCTAAAAACGGCGGTGCGTGACACATAGATTCGGAGCGCCCGCACCAAATCCAAGGTATGCAACGCCTTTTCAAAGCGATGCACAGGGGCCAGACAAAGAGAAGGCAATGAAATGTCCTGGTTAAGGTGGAAAGGAGACACCACCTTAGGGAGAAAGTCCGGAGACGGACGAAGAACCACCTTGTCTTGGTGAAACACCAAAAAGGGGGATTCCGAAGAGAGCGCAGCCAAATCAGAAACTCTCCTGAGAGAAGTTATGGCTACTAGAAAAACAACTTTCTGTGAAAGTCGAAACAAGGGAACCTCCCTGAGAGGCTCAAAGGGGGGTTTCTGTAAGGCCGTGAGGACCAGATTAAGGTCCCAGGGATCCAAGGGCCGCCGGTAAGGAGGAATGATGTGAGATGCGCCCTGCATGAAGGTGCGCACCTGAGCCAGTCGGGCGATACGCCGCTGGAACAATACCGACAGAGCCGACACCTGTCCCTTGAGGGAATTGAGGGACAGTCCTAGCTGTAGACCGGACTGTAGAAAAGACAGGATGGTCGGCAAGGAGAACGGCCAAGGAGCATGGTCGGAAGAGCGACACCAGGACAGGAAAATCCTCCAAGTCCTGTGGTAAATCTTGGCCGAGGAAGACTTCCGAGCCTGAGTCATGGTGGAGATGACCTCAGAGGGAATGCCTGACGCCGTCAGGATCCAGGACTCAAGAGCCACGCCGTCAATCTGAGAGCCGCAGAATTCTGGCGGAAGAACGGACCTTGAGAGAGAAGGTCTGGGCGGTCCGGGAGATGCCACGGCACCTCTACGGACAGACGGAGCAGGTCTGGGTACCAGGCTCGCCTGGGCCAGTCCGGAGCAATGAGTATGACTCGCCGGCCCTCCATTCTGATCTTGCGCAGAACCCTGGGCAAGAGCGCTAGAGGGGGAAACACATAGGCCAGACGGAACTGAGACCAATCTTGAACCAGTGCGTCTGCTGCGAAGGCCTGAGGATCGTGGGAGCGAGCCACGTAAACCGGAACCTTGTTGTTGTGCCGGGATGCCATTAGGTCCACTTACGGAGTGCCCCACTTGCGGCAGATTGATCTGAACACTGACGGATGCAGGGCCCACTCGCCGCTGTCCACGGTTTGACGGCTGAGGTAATCGGCCTCCCAGTTTTCCACGCCTGGGATGTGGACTGCAGACATGGTGGACTTGGAGTCCTCCGTCCACTGGAGGATTCGTTGAACCTCCAACATCGCCAGACGGCTGTGAGTCCCGCCCTGGTGATTGATGTAGGCAACCGCTGTCGCGTTGTCCGACTGAACTCGAATGTGCTTGCCCGCCAACAGGTGGTGAAAGGCTAGGAGAGCTAGAAACACAGCTCTGATCTCCAGCACATTGATCGAGAGGGCTGATTCGGACGGAGTCCAAGTGCCCTGTGCTCGGTGATGGAGAAATACTGCTCCCCAACCGGAGAGGCTGGCATCCGTGGTGAGGATCACCCAGGACGGAGTCAGGAAGGAGCGTCCCTGAGACAGAGAGAGGGGCCGAAGCCACCACTGAAGGGAGCTCCTGGTCTGTGACGACAGAGCCACCTGCCTGTGCAAGGAAGAGATCCGCTTGTCCCAACAGCGGAGAATGTCCAGCTGCAGGGGACGCAGATGGAACTGAGCAAAGGGAACCGCTTCCATGGACGCCACCATCTGACCCAGCACCTGCATGAGGTGTCTGATGGAATGACGGCGGTGCCTCAGCAGAGAGCGCACCGCCAGACGAAGGGACTGCTGTTTGACTAAGGGCAACTTGACAAGTGCCGGCAGAGTCTCGAATTGCATCCCTAGGTACAAAAGCACCTGGGTCGGGGTCAGAGTGGACTTGGGCAGGTTGACAAGCCACCCGAACTGAACTAGCATGGCGAGAGTGAGAGAGACACTCCGCTGGCAGTCTGCACTGGATGAGGCCTTGACTAGAAGGTCGTCCAGGTAAGGAATCACTGCCAACCCCTGGAGGTGCAGGACCGCAACCACTGCTGCCATGACCTTGGTGAATACTCGAGGGGCCGTGGCTAAGCCGAAGGGGAGAGCCACGAATTGGAAATGTTCCTCTCCGATCGCAAAGCGTAGCCAACGCTGGTGTGAAACCGCAATAGGCACATGCAGATAGGCATCTCTGATGTCGATGGATGCCAGAAAATCTCCTTGGGTCATTGAGGCAATGACCGATCTCAGAGATTCCATGCGAAAGTGCCGCACCTGAACATGCTTGTTGAGAAGCTTGAGATCCAGGATGGGCCGGAAGGAACCGTCCTTTTTGGGGACTAGAAAGAGGTTTGAGTAGAAACCGCTGAACCGTTCCCGGGCGGGAACCGGAACAATTACACCGTTGGCCTGCAGGGATGCCACGGCCTGAGAGAAGGCGGCGGCTTTGGAGCAGGGGGGGGTGGACAGAAAAAATCTGTTTGGCGGGCTGGAAGAAAATTCTATCCTGTAGCCGTGGGAGATGATATCCCGCACCCACTGATCGGAGACGTGTTGCAACCACACGTCGCCAAAGTGGGAGAGCCTGCCACCGACTAAGGACGTTGCTGGCGCGGCCAGATAGTCACGAGGAGGCTGCCTTAGTGGCAGCGGCTCCTCCGGTCTTTTGAGGACGCGGCTTTGCGCGCCAGTTGGATTTACGATCCTTGACTGCGGTAGTGGACGAGGCCGAGGGCTTAGAGGACGACCAGTTAGAGGAACGAAAGGAACGAAACCTCGATTGGTTCCTGCCCTGGACAGGTTTCTTGGCTTTAGCTTGTGGCAAGGAAGTACTCTTCCCGCCAGTAGCTTCCTTAATTATATCATCCAGATGTTCCCCAAACAGCCGGGACCCAGCAAAAGGGAGACTCGCAAGGTACTTCTTAGAGGAAGCGTCTGCTTTCCACTCTCGAAGCCACAAGATCCTGCGGATCGCGAGGGAGTTAGCGGAGGCCACCGCAGTGCGGTGAGAAGCCTCCAGGATGGCAGACATGGCATAGGATGCAAAAGCCGAAGCTTGAGAAGTTAAGGCATCCGTCTCAGGAACAGAGTCCCTGGAGAGGGAATGAATCTCCGCCAGAGAGGCAGAGACTGCCTTAAGAGCCCACACTGCCGCAAAAGACGGGGAGAACGAGGCTCCTGCCGCCTCATATACAGACTTGGCCAGAAGGTCAACCTGGCGGTCAGTGGGATCCTTAAGAGAAGTGCCATCAGCCACAGCTACGACTGTGCGGGCTGAGATTCTGGACACCGGAGGGTCTACCTTTGGGGACTGGGCCCAGTCCTTAACCACCTCCGGTGGAAAAGGAAAACGGTCATCTGAACTACGCTTCGGAAAACGTTTGTCAGGACAGGCCCTGGGCTTGTTAACAGTGGTCTGAAAGCTGGAGTGGTTAAAAAACATACTCCTAGGTTTCTTAGGAGAGGTAAACTGGTGTACCTCTATCAGAGAGGGTTGTTCCTCTGACTCTTGTGGGTTGAGGTTCAGTACGGAGTTAATGGACGCAATCAAGTCACTAACATCCGCATCACCCTCAGACAAGTCAATGGGGTACATAGAGGCAGCGTCTGAGCCCACAGTAAACGAATCCTCCTCGCCCTGCACCTCGGCTTGTGAATCAGAGCCGTGGGACGAGGAAGGAGAAGGTTCCCTGCGTCTCCGTTTAGGGGGACGGGGTCCTAGGACATGCTCTGAGGGCTCTGCAGAGCTCGGAGCCGCAGAGACACCCTGAGAAGGGGGCTGATGCATGGACAGCAGTGTCCGGGACAGCTGCCCCATGGAGTCGGCAAAAGACTGGGAAATAGCTTGTGAAAAGGAAGCTACCCAAGCCGGGGGTTCAGCCACCGGGGCCGGAGCAGCCAGAGGGACCCCTGAGGCGGCTCCAGGCTGAGACACAAACATGTTAGCACAGGCATCACAATGTGGGTATGTGCTTGGCTCTGGCAGAATGAGCTTACACGCAGTGCATATAGCGTACATGTTTGCAGCCTTGCTCCTAGTGACAGACATGCTGCTGATGGTGGAAGCTCTGCAGCCAGAATACACTCCTGTAGAAAGCCTGAGAGTGTAATAAAAGTCCACAACCAGAGGTTGTGGCTTACCAGCCCGTGCTCTCTGTGTGCCCTCCGGATTCCACCGCTCCCCTGTGAAGCGTCAGCCTTCTAACAGTATGCAGCTGCAGCATCCAGCGCCTTCCAGTGTAGGAACGCTGAGAAAATGGCGCTGGGAGAAGAGGGGGGGCGTGTATAAGCCCCAAGAGCGGGAAAAAACGGAGGGCAGAGAGATACAGGAAGAAATACAGGGGAGGGAACATCTCCCCAGAGAGGAGTGCCCTCCCCTCTGCTGGTCGGGCGGTGGGCGGCGCTGTATGCAAAACATGCAGAGAAGCCGAAAACGAAACTAGGCCCAAACAGAAGCCGGGGCCTAGATTTTAAAAAGCGGCCGACGAGCAGGCACCTTCGGCGCGGTTCTCAGGGGAAACCCCCAGAACCGTCCGGAATTAACAGTAACGCTAAAGCACATACTGTCCCCCAAATAAAAGAACCCGGGACCCCTGAAAAAACGTCTCAATACTTAGCTCTTGAGACGCAGGGCCATGTCCCTGAATGGGGGTAACGCTCCTTCCAGCAGGGACCAGACAGGGCTGCGGATGGAGACCGGCCTTCTGCGAGCAGAGAGGACCGTGGAGGCTCCCACTTCAAACAGAGCCTCGACAGAGGGTGTGAAGGAGCGCGGCATGTGAAGGCTCCAGCCTTATAAAGTCAACCTTAACAGCACCCGACAGAGTGGGGTGTGAAGGGACATGCCGGGAGTCCAGACTGGACCCGCTTTTCTTCCAAATCTTTAAAAATAAAAATAAAAAAATATCAGAGAATGCAAGTGTGTGATCCTCCTGAAACACAAAGCATTGAACTGGGTAGATTGTCATCCAGGGGGTGTATATAGCCCGGAGGGAGGAGCTACACGTTTGAGTGTAGTACTTTGTGTGTCCTCCGGAGGCAGAAGCTATACACCCATGGTTTGGGTCTCCCATAAGGAACGATAAAGAAATACAAAGGCTCCCTCATAGCTACCCAAATACTATAATGGCCCCCACATAGCCTTCCATATAGTATAATGGGTCTCACGTAACCCTTTATATATTAGAATGCACCCCATAGTCCTCCATGTATTATAATACACTCCCCATAGACCTCCATATATTATAATGCACCTCCCATAGTCCCCTATGTATTTTAATTCATCCCATAGTCCTTCTTGTATAATTCACCCCATAATCCTCAATATATTATAATTCACCCCACAGTCCTCCATGTATTATAATCACCCCATAGTCCTCTATATATTATGCTGCACCCCATAGTCCTTCATGTATTATTGTATAATGCACTCCCCATAGTCCTCCAGATATTATAATGTAGCCAACAAAGAGGATTTTAAACAGTGATTTCAGATACATAATATATCACTAGATAGTGTACATTATTAAATCAATCTAGTAATATCAAGGACTATATATGGGCAAAAATCGCATAACCACATTTAGAAAGAAAGAAAGAGAAAAAGCGATCAGGGAGCCCAATTATACAAAGAACAATCAATTTCATCAAAAATAGATTTTTATTGAGAATAAATATTGAATATTAATTATCTATCAAATACACAAGTGCTTGTTTGGACAACTCTATATGCATCAACAATATACATGTAATGGAACCGTATCATGAAAAATATATAAATATATATTCTAGAATGGATAAAATTATCATACATAAGTCAAAGATATATAATCCTTGAAGCTATAGAATATAAATTGAAACAAATATATATAGTAACAGAAATATCTGTAGATCAACAGGGATCACTTTTGCTGCACCAAGGTGTACTGAAACTCTAGTGCTTCAAGTAATATCAAACCCAGAATCGCTGGACATAGGAATGTAGCAGATATCGTTACAGACCACCAGGGGTCACTCTTGCTACACCACAGTCATATCTACCCTACTATTCACAATTACCCAATATTGGTTAAGTCAGTTAGGGATATGCCCATATAAACCCATAATGGTGAATTACCAATCAGAATTGTAAATACAGGATTGTTACTACATACATATATATACCTAAATGAACGGTTACCGTTGGAAGCGTGTGACACCCAACACGTGTTTCGGTTTCTTCGTCAGGGGGCATGCCTGATCGACCGGAAAGGAGGTTTAAATACAGCCCACCTCCAATCACCGCACATCACCATTAGTGACGCATGCGCTGTCATGGCAACTCACCGACGCGAGGTCGGCCGCCGCGTCACAGATCATCTGACCCAGGGCAACACGTGACCCGAGTACAGAGGAGCCGTGGAGACACAGCGAGCCGAACAAGCGCCGATAACCTATGACAGCCGCGCGTTCAGGTGTGGGGCAAAATTAGAATTTATATCATGAATGCAAATTTAGGATTTAAATAGAGAGATTTTTGACCACATAATAAGTGTACTATTCATTACAGAATCTAAATATATGTGAAAGATAGTGAATGAATAAATCAATCCATGATTATACTTCTATTCCCTGGAAATTGCAAACACAATATTTGTCAAGAGATACAAGTAAATCTATGTAGCCAGACAGCAATAAATAAAGTATAAATCATTATGCCTATGTTAACGTTCAAATACCCCTATACAGGATACATATCATAAATATTAGGTTAGAACGGACAGAACATGTGTAAATGATGTTATTATAAATATTAAAACTTGTATATATTACATAAGAGGGTACATCTCCCACAATACATAGTATTGGGGATAATCAAGTAGTCCCCCATCACACATATTGACAGACCCAGTTCTGCTTAGCATTCTCTAAGTATCCAAATGAACTTGCTGCTTGATCACATCTTACAATGATACCAATGTGTACAATGGTCCTATGTGTCTTGCTTTTGGGTATTATATCATTATCCAACGAACGAATTCCCTCTTCTTTATTTATTGCTGTCTGGCTACATAGATTTACTTGTATCTCTTGACAAATAATGTGTTTGCAAAAATCTCTCTATTTAAATCCTAAATTTGCATTCATGATATAAATTCTAATTTTGCCCCACACCTGAACGCGCGGCTGTCATAGGTTATCGGCGCTTGTTCAGCTCGCTGTGTCTCCACGGCTCCTCTGTACTTGAGTCACATGTTTCCCTGGGTCAGATGATCTGTGACGCGGCGGACGACCTCGCGTCGATGAGTTGCAATGATGGTGCGCGCGTCACTAATGGTAATGTGCGGTGATTGGAGGTGGGCTGTATTTAAACCTCTCCGGTCGATTGGGCACGCCCCCTGACGAAGAAACCGAAACACGTGTCGGGTGTCACACTTTTCTAACAGTAACCGTTTATTTGGGTATATGTATGTAGTAACAATCCTGTATTTACAATTCTGATTGGTAATTCACCATTATGGGTTTATATGGGCATATCCCTAACTGACTTAATAACCAATATTGGGTAATTGTGAATAGTAGGGTAGATATGACTGTGGTGTAGCAAGAGTGACCCCTGGTGGTCTGTAACGATATCTGCTACATTCCTATGTCCAGCGATTCTGGGTTTGATATTACTTGAAGCACTAGAGTTGCAGTACACCTTGGTGCAGCAAAAGTGATCCCTGTTGATCTACAGATATTTCTGTTACTATATATATTTGTTTCAATTTATATTCTATAGCTTCAAGGATTATATATCTTTGACTTATGTATGATAATTTTATCCATTCTAGAATATATATTTTTCATGATACGGTTCCGTTACATGTATATTGTTGATGCATATAGAGTTGTCAAACAAGCACTTGTGTATTTGATAGATAATTAATATTCAATATTTATTCTCAATAAAAATCTATTTTTGATGAAATTGATTGTTCTTTGTATAATTGGGCTCCCTGATCGCTTTTTCTCTTTCTTTCTATAATGCAGCGAAATAGCCCAGCATGTATTATAATGCAGCCCCCAGTCTTCCATGTTTTATAATGCACCCCCATAGTCCATGTATAAGGTAGCCCCCATAGTCCTCCATATATTATAATGCAGCCCCCATAGTCCGCCATATACTTTAATCCCACCCTATAACCCTCCATGTATTGCTGTATAATGTGTCGCGGGCAAGAGACAGATCACAACCGGCGGGCCGCACTCGGATCCGGGTGGTGGCTGTGGCTCGAGTGGCAGCCGGATCCGGGGCTCGCGCAGCCGTCTGTCACTCACGATTGAAAAGGGAATATTTACAGGGGAGTTGTCTGTGACGCCACCCGTGGGTTGCGGTGAAGGTTGGTGATACCGCCGCTGCCTTGTATGTGAGTGCCCGGGACTGATGGAGCGGGGCAGCAAGGTGGAATCCCCTCCACGGGTAGGGGAGGTGTAGTCCCGGGGCCCAGAGTATTGTGAGGGTTTTCAGGGAGCAGGAAACTCACAGTTCGGTTGTCGTGGTGCTGCATGAGCTGCTGATGATTTGGACAGTCAGTAACCACACACAGTCTGTATTGTAAACCAAATTGCCAATGGCCGGTCACCTTTGGTGGGTGTCTTCGGGTCCCACACCCAGATATACAACCAGGGGCCCTTCCTTCCAAACTCTCTGTCTGTCTCTTTCTTGCCTGGACTAGTCCGCTTGAGCGGCCTCCGGACCGGATCCCCTTTCTCGGCACCGGCGGGCTACAACCCTGTCCCGGTCGGCCTCAGGTTCCCTGCGACTGGATCTCCGTCGCCTGTGGCCCTCACTGCCACCTAGTCCGGTAGTCCAGGGCTCCAACCCCAACTACCACCTTCTCCAGGGAGCTGCAACTCCTTCCTGTCAGCTCTTCACTGATTACAGCACAAACTGAAACTTAACTCCTCTCTGCACTTCCTAAGCTCCTCTCGCCCCCTCCCATTTTCCTGGGGAGGGGGTGAGTAGGGTCTGATTGGCTGGTGTACTGTATATCTGTGTGGGGACTGTGTTGGTGTCAAGGTGGATTAACTCTTTTGTGACTACCTGGTTTTGCCAGGGCGTCACATAATGCACGCCCCATAGTCCTCCATATATTATTATACACCCCCATAATCCTTCATGTATTATAATTCCCACATAGTCCTCTATGCATTACTGTATAATACACTCCCCATAGTCCTTTATATATTATAATGCAGCCCCCATAGTCGTTCATATTGTATTACACAGCCACCTTACCTTTCAATGCACCCCACAGTCCATGAATAAGGTATCCACCATAGTCCTTCATATTGTATTATGAAGCCCACATAATGTTTAATGCACCCCCATAGACCTCTGGTAATCGTGCACTCACTGATTAAAGAAAAAAATAAACAAGTACTCACCTCTCCTCATTCCCCACTGCTCCGATCAGAGTCCTGCGCTCTGCATGTCTCAGCACAGCGGCGCGCAGTAGTGATATTACCGCGCTCTGCTGAACTGAGATGTTGATCATAGGCACAGGGAGAAAATGATGAAGGAGGGAAAGGACCGCTCCACTCCCTCTCTCATCATGGTTTTGTGCGATAATGGGCAATGACCCCCACAAGCGAGGGGGGCCCGATGCTGCCTCTAGCACCAGCTCCCCTGACTCATAGGCCCCATATAGGCCGCATGGTCTGCCTACATTGGCGGTACACCACTGGTGCAAAGTGAAGAAAAAAAGGAGCGCCATATTTCAGTTCAGATTTAGTTTGAGTGTTTTGCAGGTGCCATGTCACATTGGCAGAGCCCTATACGCCTTTTCACTGGGAGTCAAGTTAGAGCCCATCTTCCGCAGCATGAGTAAGACCCGCACCTTCTGCTGAACATACATCTCGTCCGGACTCTTCCCGGGGGCCCTCTCACGGATCATACCCCCTGTCCTGCACCCTCTTTAATGAAGGGGCTTCCAGGTGCAGTCAGTAGGATGGTATGGAGGGGACGCCTTTTCGGAGCGGCTCTTCCATCCAGCCAGCGCCTGGCTCCTCCTCCTCGGCCACTCGGTGCGCGGCTCCGGCCTGTACGCGGCAGTGTCTGGCGGCTTCTCTCCTCCACAGCCTGGGAGTCACCAGCAGCGACAATCTCCATACTTTTTATATTTGGGGTCTGTTAACCATTTATTGTGGAAGATTCTAAGGTATATTGAATTTTTGCTATATATTTGCATAGGTAGTATTCATTAATATTTAGCATTCAGGTTTTTTCAATTTATTTGGTTAAAATTGGTGTGAATTGTATTTGATCATTTATGAAATATTTAGGAGGACTTTGACTTATTATAGGCAGGTCATATATGGAAGCTGAGCTGCATGTTACTTTACGCTGAGGAAAAAAGCACAGTGAGCATGGGACTGCTATAATTTCCATCCACTGTGTTTGTAGTGCACAGTGCAGCATTTTGGATGCACCGAATATACGATGCCTCCAAAACGCAGCTATTCCTGATCATGGGCACGTACATTTACATGTAATCCCTGGTGTAAGCGCTCAGCGTAGAGATCAGGATAAACATGAGCTGCGCCTTTGAGAGGAAGAATGAACAAACCAATAGCAGTTGAAATTGGTTTTATTTATTTTATTCCTCTGCTCAGAAGGATTACAGCGATCTCAAATTTATATACCGTATTTTTCGTTTTATAAGACGCACCAGAATATAAGGCGCACCCCAAATTTGGAGAAAAAAAAAGGTGAAAAAAAAATTGGGGTCCATTATATAATCTGGTGGTGTCTTACCAGGGAGAGGGGGCAGCAGCGGAGCGGGAGTCACAGAAGGCAGGGGCGGTACTGGAGTACTGTGATGCTGACAATGGTACAGAGGGAGGCCCAGAAACTCACTGCGGTCTCTGCTCTGTGCGGGGCCGGTGATACCGCTCTGCTCTGTGCAGGGGGGCATTCTGAAGATGTCGGCAGTCCACGGTGAGGGCTTCAAATAATGGCAGCGAGAGTCGGCGCATGCGCAGATGACAGCTTGAGCTGAGAGCTCCATCTGCGCAGGCGCTGACTCTAGGTGCAATTATTTGAATCCCTGACCACGAACATCTACAGAATGACCGCCTGCTGCACAGAGCACCCGCGCGCCGAGCAGACCAGAGCAGCCGCGCGCCGAGCAGACCAGAGCATCCGCTCTCCGAGCCGAGCAGACCAGAGCAGCCGCGCACCGAGCCGAGCAGACCAGAGCAGCCACGCACCGTGCAGAACAGAGCAGCTGTGTACAGAGCAGAGCAGCCGCGCGCCGAGCAGACCAGAGCAGCCACGCGCCGAGCAGACCAGAGCAGCCGCGCGCCGAGCCTAGCAGACCAGAGCAGCCGCATGCCGAGCAGAACAGAGCAGCCACGCGCCGAGCCGAACAGAGTGGCGCCGCCTGATGCACACAACAGAGCCGTACTGACCAGGACCGGCAGCTACATTCGGATTTTAAGATGCACCCCTCATTTTCCTCCCAAATTTTTGAGAGGAAAAGTGCGTCTTATAATCCGAAAAATACAGTAGTTATTTTAGGTTTGGCTACTATCACATTACTGAATTGTGAAAATTATAGTTTTTTAGTTTTCTGCCAAGAGTCATGTGAAGGCTTGTTTTTTGCGAGAGGAGTTGGAATTTTTATTGCTACCATTTTGGGCTACATAATATTTTTTGATCGCTTTCTATGCCACTTTTTGTGAGGCAGAATCAAGAAGAAACAGCAATAAAGGAAATGGGTTTTTTTACGCTGTTCACAGTGCAGTTAAAGCGATAAGACAACTTTATTTTTCGAGTGAGTGCAATTACAGTGATACCACATTTATATAGTTTTTTTTTTGTTATGTTTTGTCGCTTTAACACCATAAAAATAAAAACTATTTGATAGAAAAAGAAAAACAGTTTTTGCATTGCTGTATTCTGAGAGCTATAGCTTTTTTTGGCGGCTGGAGCTGTATGTGACTTTTCAATCACGTTTTATACCACTTTTTTGTCAGCTGTATAATGAAAAGACAGTTTTGCTATGCTTTTTAATATTTTTTTTTTACGGGGTTCACTGAAGGAGTTAACTAGTGTGACAGTTTTATAGAGCAGGTTGTTAGGGATTCCGCAGTACCAAATATATTTGTGTAAAAAAAAAAATATATGATAATTAGTTACCAGTAACTGGATTTTCCAGACCATGACAGCACCATATGTGAGAGAGTGTATGCGCAACAGGAAACATTTCTGAATATCAAAGTAGTGGCCCTTTATCGGGCTCCTTTACCCACCGGACTGACGTTTGCGGTGATAACTACCGGCTCTTCAGCGTTCCCAGGAACCCTTTTCCCCAGATTCAGTTTGTCCCGTCACCAATCCAGTGATCTTAGGACTTTTTGTGATAGCTGGAACGTGTGTTCTAAGTCCAGCTCTGAATGGAGAAAACCTGTCCCTGAATGCTTCTTGTGTGGAACTGAGGCCACTAGATCGCGGGTATCATAGACGTTAGGGACCCTAATAAAGACATTGCTAGTCTTAGTAACATTTCTGACCACCTTTGAGCTGATAGCATTTTCTGTTTTATTTTTAATATTTTTTCCAGTGAGAGAAAGCAATACTGCCCCACTGAGTCCAAACTGATGCCCAAAAATAACTGAATCTGAGCAGGGTCTTTCCTTGACTTTGCCTCACTTATCAACCATCCTAGTTCTGAGAGGACTGAGGACTGACGGCTGCTGAACAATCCCTTTCTGACCTACCCACAACCAAAAATTTGTCAAGGTATGGGACTATTAAAATGTCTCTTTTTTTTTTTTTTTTTTTTTAAATAGGATGCCATCTCCACCACAATTTTGGTGAATACTCTTGGAGCTATTGAAATGTTAAATGGGAAGCACTGGTATTGAAGTGAGTCAATTTCACCTCGATTCTCACTGCCAGCCTCATATTTTTGGAGGTCTTTGTGGATCAGGACATAGTAGTATGCGTCCGTCAGGTCTATTAATGCCATCTAACAAAAGTAGTCCCACTGCTGACTTGAGGGTCTCCATCATAAATCTTTCCACTTCCATGTAGTAATTCAGAGATCTTAGATTGAAGATGGTCATGCAGGACTCATCGGGTGTTTTTTATTAGAAATAGGTTGAAGTAAAACCCGGTTCCCATTTCTAACTCCGGCACCCTGATCAATACCTTTTTCCCTAATAATGAAAGGACTTCCTACTCTAGAACCCTCTGATTTTTGGGGCTACTCGGGAAGTTATTACTCATTGAGGCGGGAGGGAAGAAAAAGTTAGCCTTAGACCAAGGGATATGGTTTTTAACATCCAAACAGAGCAGAGGCAGGAACATCAGCCCACTGGGGATAAACTTGCTTCAGTCTTCCTCCCACCAGAGACCTGGTGTCATTGCCCCTTGGGAAATCCCTTATAGGAGGGTCTGTTGAACAAAAAACCCTTGTTTTGGACCTTATCTCTTCCCCAAGGGCACCCCCTAATATTGCTCTCCTTTTGGCCCTACCTTCCTCCCTGAGGTCTGAAAGGAATCTCTGAACCTGTATCCAGAGGGGGAACACACACGTTTCTTGTCTCCTGCCTTCTCTAGGATGTCGTCTTGGGCTGATCCAAACAGAGTCTCCTTGGCATGGTACTGCGCATACTTTCACTTTGGACTGAAAATCAGCATTCCAGTTCTTTAGCCATAACACACGCCTACTGGAGTTGGAAAGGGTACAAGCACAAGCGGCTAACCTTACCCCATCTACCGAGGCATCGGACCTTACCTCATCTAACGAGGCATCGGCCAAGAAGTTTGCTGTAAGCTCTCCCTGGGGTGTGATGGCGAATGCGGCTCTGCTTTCTGAATCGTGAAGTGTCCGCAGTGTCACTGCTCCAGATGCCACACATAGAGACAGACCCTGGCCAGGACCCAAAACCTTCTCAGCAACCCCTGGAACTGGCAGGCCAATTGGGGCCCAGGGAACCTCCTAGTTCATGCGATGTCAGGCATGGGGGAAGGGAACCGCCTCATGTGACCAGTGCAGCCCCTGTGACACCTGGATCCCCAGGACCTCCTGGCCCGCCGAGAGCCAATCCTCAGGAGAAGTTTTCCCAAATAAACTCCGGTATCCTCTTCCAGGAACAGGAAACCACACTGGGGATTTGGAGAGGTGCCGCCCCTTTTATTTTTAGAAAGGTTTCCTGTTCCTGGGGTTGGATACACTCTCTCATGTTTGGTGCTGTCATGGGAAGGAAAAAATACAAAAAACTATATATTGGGAGAAAAAAAAATGTTGATTTGTTTTTATTTCTGTTTTTGTTTTATTATATATATTTTAACTTTTTTTTTTACTTTTTACTTTCACTGCTCTGATCGCAGATGCACTGTATTGCAATGACAGATCATTGCTGTACACTGCAGGTATCACCGCTGCACTGTGAGAAGCTTCAGGGATTATGCTGCAGGCATGATCACTGAGGTTTTCCATAGTCTGGTCACCCGGAGGTCGTTATGACGATCTCAGGTCACCATGGCGACAATCAGGCCCTCACAATTACATTGCGGGGGCACTCATCAGATGGGAGAGGGAAAACAATCCCTCCCCAAACCCCTAAATGCCACTATATCGTTTGCGGCATTTATGAGTTTAAACAGCCAAGGACGGTGCAGGCACTATCTCTAGCTGTGGGGGGCGGAGCTCGGCTGTTGGAAAAGCAGAGTCCCTGGCAATTGCGCCAGGCACAGCTCGTTCACCCCCAGCAATCGCCATGACATACCTATATGTTCTTGGTCAAGAACAACTTCCCTCTCATGATGTATAGTTACATCAATGGTCGTGAAGGAGTTAAACTATTGATTATTCCAACCAATATCGGCAAATTTTACTCTAATGTGTATGGGAGCCTTTAGTATAAAATTAATTCCTCCACCATAGAGGAATGTGTGCTGCAGAGCAGACCATTATGATGATGCAATAAAAGATGCTACAGTAACCGTATAATATGACTATAAATATACTGTGAGGTAATAAGCAGCAAATTTTCCATTTATTAAATCTGCACAGAAAAGTCACTGTATTTTTTACATACCTCTAGTCTCAGGGACTGGAAGTGAGTGGACGTGACCAACCGGAAACAGTGGACGGGAGCAGAGATAGTGGGCATGACCGGCCGGACTTAATAAACAATTTTTAAGTCCACATAGTCATGGAGTTCTATACAATAGAAACAGTGGTATGGGTGATGCAGCCGGGGGGGTAGGGTTGGGGGGGGGCGCGAAGCCCCCCTTGCATAAAGTGGAATACTTGCGACTTAGTTGGTCGGTGTGATGCTCGTCTTGGTGGGCATAGCCTGGCATGCAACCCATGACAAGCTTTCATTAAGCAGGAGGTGGCTTGGCCCCAGAGTCCCACTTCTATTTTGAGAACTCCAAGACTACATGGACTTAAAAAATGTTAGCTAAGTCCGGCGGTCGGTCATGCCCACTATCTCCGCTCCAGCCTACTAATTCTGGCAGGTCACGCCCACTCACTTCTGGTGTCCGATACTCCAAGTCGACTGTATCTTTTACCTAGTATATGCCTTACGTTTATTTGAATTTTTTTTTTACATTTTATCACCTTCTTCATATAGTAATCTTAGCCAACATCTTGTAGTAATGTGCCCATGGTTGCAGTAATGTCACCATCCGTGTCCCCTGTAGTAAGGTGCTCATGCTTGTGGTATTGTGCCCAGTAGTATTCTGCCCATCCTTCTGGTATGTGCTCAGTAGTATAGTACCCTGTAGTATTGTGCCCATCCTTGTGCCCTGTAGTATTGTGCCCAGTAATATTGTGCCCATCCTTGTACCTTGTAGTATTGTGCCCATCCTTGTAGTATTGTGGCCATCCCTGTAGTATTGTGCCCATCCTTGTAGTATTGTGCTCTGTAGTATTGTGCCCATCCTTGTAATTGTACCCTGTAGTATTGTGCCCATCCTTGTAGTATTGTGGCCATCCCTGTAGTATTGTGCTCTGTAGTATTGTAGCCATCCTTGTAGTATTGTGCCCTGTAATATTCAGCTTATCTTTGTAGTATTGTGCTCTGTAGTATTGTGGCCATCCCTGTAGTATTGTGCCCTGTAATATTCAGCTTATCTTTGTAGTATTGTGCTCTGTAGTATTGTGGCCATCCCTGTAGTATTGTGCCCTGTAATATTCAGCTTATCTTTGTAGTATTGTGTTCTGTAGTATTGTGGCCATCCCTGTAGTATTGTGGCCATCCCTGTAGTATTCTGCTCATCCTTGTAGTATTCTGCTCTGTAGTATTGTGGCCATCCCTGTAGTATTCTGCCCATCCTTGTAGTATTGTGCTCTGTAGTATTGTGGCCATCCCTATAGTATTCTGCCCATTGTTTAATAATACGCAAAAAAAATAAAATCTCCTCACCTTTCCTCTGTTCCCTCTTATCAGGCTCCGAGCCCACGATCAGTATTTGCAGAGTTTTGGATGCAGCATGCTTCAGCTGCGTCCAAAACCCTGCTATGTACAGTACAAGCATAGTGGATAGGATTTCTAAAAACCCTATGCCTGCTGTGCGTGTACGGCCAGCAGTGAAAATGGACCTGCGGTGCGGCTTGCAGAGGCCGCAGCATGTAAATTTATGCTGCGGAGTCAGAAGTGTCCTCCCTAGGCAAAACACAGCGAGGAGACCGCAGCGCTCCAAACCCTCATCGCGGGCACAGGCAGCTGTGGTCTCCTAAGGAGGAGCGGGTCCTGATCTTGAGCACGTACCTTACCTGCTTGTTGCAGCCTGTGATGATCGCGGCCCACAGACCCAGTGACGATCGTGGCTCTATGCTGATGGTCAGCGCTGGCAGGACTTTACTGCATTTGAATCAATTTGTGGTGCCGCGCAGAGGAGCTGTGTCTGGACTATACCAATGGCTGCGGCCTGCCAATCAGATGCAAGGAAGTGACATTGCTGTATGACGTCACCTCCTTGCATGTAATTGCCAGGCAGCAGCAACTGGAATAGAGCTGACAGCTCCTCTGCGCAGCACCGCAAATGGATTCAAATGCAGTAAAGTCCTGCTGGTGCCGACCCCCAGCATAGAGCCGTGATTGTCACGGGATCTGCGGGCCAGCAGCCAAAGGGGCCTCATGTGGCCCGCGTGTTTGAGACCTCTGTTTTAAGGCATTTTTATTACTTTTTGAAAATTCAGAAGTTTACAGACATTTCATTAGTATTTGGTAAAATTGCCCTTAAATTGTATAACTTGGGTCAAAAGTTTTAGATCTCCTACCACAAGCTTCTCACAATAGTTGGTAGGAATGTGGGCCCATTCCTCCTGTGAGAACTGGTGTAACTGAGCCATGTTTGGTTACCTTGCTTACACCGGCCTTTTCAGCTTTGCTCATAAATTTTCAATAGGATTGAGATAATATAGAATATTTATTCACTTATATAGCGCAATTAATTCCATAGTGCTTTACATACATCAGCAATCAGGCCTTTGTGATGGCCGCTCCATAACATTGCCTTTGTTATCCTTAAGCCACTTTGTAACCAGTTTGGCAGTAGCTTCGGGTCATTGTCCATTTGGAAGATCCATTTCCGTCCAAGCTTTAAGTTCCTGGCTGATGTCTTCAGAAGTTGCATCTGTGTTGCCACATAATCTTTCCTCATGATGCCATCTATTTTGTGAAGTGCACCAGTCTCTCCTACAGCAAAACAACCCCCAATATGATGCTGCCACCCCCATGTTTCACAATTGGGATGGTGTTCTTAGGCTTCAAAGCTTTTCCCTTTTTCCTCCAAATGTAGCGATGGTTATTATGGCCAAACAGTTCAATTTTAGTTTCATCTGACCACAGGGCATGTCTCCAAAATGTACTGTTTTTGTTCCTTTGTGCATTTGCAAACATTAATCTGTCTTTCTTATGTTTTTTTTGAGTAATGGCTTTTTCCTGGCAGAGTGGCTTTTCAGCCCATGTTGATACAGTACCGTATTTTTCGGACTATAAGATGCACCGGACCATAAGACGCACCCTGGTTTTAGAGGAGGAAAATAGGAAAATAAAATTTTAAGCAAGAAATGTGGTCATGACACACTGTTATGGGGCGAGGATCTGCTGTTGACACTGTTACGGGGTTAATGTCCCCAAATTCTCTACTAAGGTACCCCAACCTGGTAATGATTAGAGTTGAGCGATGTCCGAGTCGAATGGTTCTCCAATTTCATGTTCGAGTGATTTTGGGGGGGTGTTCGAGTCGTTCGACGAACTCGAACGATTTGCTAAAAGTTCGGCAGTTCGAGTTAGGGGCACTTTGCACACTGCGACATCGCAGGTGCGATGTCGGTGGGGTCAAATTGAAAGTTACGCACATCCAGCATCGCATGCGACATCGCAGTGTGTAAAGCCTAGATGATACGATTAACGAGCGCAAAAGCGTCGTAATCGTATCATCGGTGCAGCGTCGGCGTAATTCATAATTACGCTGATGCGACGGTCCGATGTTGTTCCTCGCTCCTGCGGCAGCACACATCGCTGTGTGTGAAGCCGCAGGAGCGAGGAACATCTCCTACCGGCGTCACCGCGGCTTCCGTAGGATATGCGGAAGGAAGGAGGTGGGCAGGATGTTTACATCCTGCTCATCTCCGCCCCTCCGCTCCGATTGGCCGCCTGCCGTGTGACGTCGCAGTGACGCCGCACGACCCGCCCCCTTAACAAGGAGGCGGGTCGCCGGCCACAGGGACGTCGCACGGCAGGTGAGTGTGTGTGTGAAGCTGGCGTAGCGTTAATTTTCGCTACGCCAGCTATCACCACATATCGCTGCTGCGACGGGGGCGGGGACTATCGCACTCGGCATCGCAGCATCGGCCTGCGATGTCGCAGTGTGCAAAGTGCCCCTTACATTCGAGAACGGTTTGATCACCAAAAGCGTGGCTTTTCACACTAAGTACGTGCGCACGTTGCGTATCTGCATGCGTCCTGCGTCCCCAGCACAATCCATCTTTCCTACTCACCAATCACGGGCGCCTTGTTGCACGGCTGTCACAAATCCCTGGCGGCTTTTCCTCTTTTGAAAATGGCTGCTGCTTCATTATTCAATCAGGTATTCCGTGTCTTCCCCGCCCACCGGCGCCCATGATTGGTTGCAGTCAGACACGCCCCCACGATGAGTGACAGCTGTCTCACTACAACCAATCACATCCGCTGGTGGGCGGGTCTATATCGTGCAGTAAAATAAAGAATTAATTAAAAAAAAAAAAGGCAGTTCCCATCAATTTTGATACCAGCCAGGATAAAGCCACACGGCTGGAGGCTGGTATTGTCAGGATGGAGAGCGCCACGTTATGGGGAGCCCACCACCCTTACAATATCACCAAGCAGCCGCCTGGAATTGCCGCATCCATTAGATGTGACAGTTCCGGGACTCTACCCCGCTGATCCCGAATTGCCCTGGTGCAATCCTGCATACAGTCCTGGATGGAGTATGCTGAGCCTTGTAGTTCTGCAGCTGCTGTCTGCTGTCTGTCTGTATGGAGGAGAGCAAATAGCAGCTGCAGAACTACAAGGCTCAGCATCATCCATCCAGTACTGTATGCTGGAGGGAGAGGCAGGGGGAGCAGAACTACAAGGCTCAGCATGCTCCATTCACTAGTGTATTCAGGAGAGCAGACAGCAGCTGCAGAACGACAAGGCTCAGCATATTCCATCCAGGACTGTATGCAGGAGTTTCTTGCCCCCCCAAAAAGGACATTTTTGTGTACTCACCATAAAATGTCTTTCTTGGAGCCTTTCATTGGGGGACACAGACAGTGGGTTATATGGTGTCTCCAGGGGAGGCTTGACACTAGGTTTAAAAAAGAGTTAGCTCCTCCTCCCACAGCATATAACCCCAGCTAGGCGGGAACTAGCTCAGTTTGGTGTAAAAGCAGTAGGAAAAGGATAACCAAAACCACAAGGGCGGGAGCTGTGTCCCCCAATGAAAGGCTCCAAGAAAGACATTTTACGGTGAGTACACAAAAATGTCCTTTCCTTTCTCGCCTTTTCATTGGGGGACACAGACAGTGGGACGTCCAAAAGCAGTCCCTGGGTGGGAACTGAACTATTAACAGTGTATAGCATCAGACTAATAGCTGACTAACAACTGCAACTGCAGTGAACTCATATCAAAACACTGTCAAGAACTGAGCAGTGGCCACTTATAAATGGGCCACTGCCGCCTGAAGGACTTGTCTTCCAAGAGCAGCATCCGCGGAGGCATGCGTATGCACTCTGTAGAATTTTGTGAACGTGTGCACACTGGACCAGGTAGCGGCCTTGCAAAGTTGGGCCGCCGAAGCCTGATGGCGGATAGCCCAGGAGGCACCCACTGCTCGTGTAGAGTGGGCCCACACAGATTGAGAAGGAATGGCACCTCGTGCTTTGTATGCCTCACAGATGGCAGTCCTGATCCATCGAGAAATCGTGGATTTAGACGCCGGGTTGCCCTTTTTGTGTCCTACTGGGAGGACGAAGAGAATGTGTCGCCCGGGGACCAGGGGGTACTCAGATCCGGGCCACGGGGTCACTTCTGTGGGTATCACGGTGGCGTGACCCGGTCTGTGATCCCAGGCTCCACAGTAAAAGGGGATTTGGTAAGGGAGATTGTCCGTGACGCCACCCACGGTTGAGGTGATTGTGGACACCACCGCTGCTCTTTATGGGGATCCCGGGAGCGGTGACAGGGAGCAGCTTAGTTGTTATTTCTCCCCTCCGTGGGTAGGGGGTTGGTTGTCCCGGGGCCCGGTGATGGGGTAAGCAGGGAGCAGGGCGCAGTGCTGCGGTGTGGTGCCCGAGGGCACGGGCGTACTCACAAGTATTCCACACAGAGTCACTGGTAAAATAGGAATTGCCGGTGTCCGCAGCCTTCGGTACGGGGTGTTAGTGTCCCACACACGGTGCAGCAGCTCCTGTTGTTCTACCCCTGCAGCCAGGTGCCTTTCTCTCCACTCTCTTCCTCCTTCTCCTCAGCCGGGAACGGGGAATACACTCCCCTGCAGTGATCCGGGTCACCCAGGTACCGGGGGCCACTACCCTGCCCGGCTACCTCTGGCCCCTTCCTCACTCACAGCCTGTCCCGGCCCTCTCGGAGCACGCTTCACTTTTCAGCCTGGGAGCTACAACTCCATGCTTCTCTTCTCTCTGTCTCTCCAAACACTCTGCTCCAGCCCCTCCCCTCTGCTCTGCTTTTCTCTTACCCTGGGGGCTGTGGTTTGTCCTGCTGCATCGGTGTGGGATCAGATTACCAAGGAGGATTAACTCTTTCTGTGACAACCTGGCTTTGCCAGGGCGTCACACACCCCCTTGGTAAAACACGGCCCGTCCTCGGGCCGTCTAGGCACCAACATTTATAAAAACTGGAAAAAGGATAAATAAACACATTACAATCATACATCTTCCCACATCGGGAGGTACGTTTTCTAAAACTTTAACCTGTTCTGCCACCCCGCACCTGCGGAGCAGATGGCCTCCTCCTGAACCTGAGGGCGTTCAACAGGGGTGACAGTCCATAAAACAGTCAACTTTTTAACTTGTGGGTAGCCGTCCATGCTCCGCTACCACTGCTGCTGCCGCCACTCCCAGTACGGGGCACGGGTTCCGTGCTCTGCCTCCTGCTCAGAAGCCAGGCCCACCTGGATGCCCTCGGCGCCGGCTACAACCGGCCTCGCTAACTGCCGAGGGCTCCATCTCTCACTGGCCTGCTCCTCCTCTCTGCAGGTGCACTCCGGCTGCTCCACAGCCGTGACGGAGTACCTGGGCGCGGCTGGCGCCACATATGGGGCAGACTTCCAATCGGGTGCCACCTCCGTTGCGGCCGGGCGGACTGCCGGAGCCGACGTCATCACCGTGGCGGCTGAGCGGACTGCCGGAGCCGGGTAAGATGTCATCGGGGTCGCGGCTACTGCTTGTCCAGGAACGTAATTAGGCAAAGTCCTGGCGTCCCTGCCTTTACAGTCCCGGTCACATGAACTGCAGTTCCTTCCTACTGCTCCCCCTTGGTACTCGGGAGCAGTCCTTCTAGCAACTTTTAAAGTTTCTCTTTCGCTTCCGGTCCTCCGGAGCTTCACTTCCGCCCGCGTTCTGAGGGGGCGGAGCCTCTTTTTCGCGCCCACCGCTTGGGGAAGAAGGCGCTGGGCGGGAAATTTTCGCGCCCAAAATGGCGGCAAAGATGGCGACTTTCAAAATTTTTGCAGCGGATCACCGCTGACAGTCCAGAATAAGGCGCACTTCCTCCAGGAAACTGGATGGGTTCGATCCTGTTCGTGACGCCAAATGTGTCACCCGGGGACCAGGGGGTACTCAGATCCGGGCCACGGGGTCACTTCTGTGGGTATCACGGTGGCGTGACCCGGTCTGTGATCCCAGGCTCCACAGTAAAAGGGGATTTGGTAAGGGAGATTGTCCGTGACGCCACCCACGGTTGTGGTGATTGTGGACACCACCGCTGCTCTTTATGGGGATCCCGGGAGCGGTGACAGGGAGCAGCTTCGTTGTTATTTCTCCCCTCCGTGGGTAGGGGGTTGGTTGTCCCGGGGCCCGGTGATGGGGTAAGCAGGGAGCAGGGCGCAGTGCTGCGGTGCGGTGCCCGAGGGCACGGGCGTACTCACAAGTATTCCACGCAGAGTCACTGGTAAACTAGGAATTGCCGGTGTCTGCAGCCTTCGGTACGGGGTGTTAGTGTCCCACACACGGTGCAGCAGCTCCTGTTGTTCTTTCCCTGCAGCCAGGTGCCTTTCTCTCCACTCTCTTCCTCCTTCTCCTCAGCCGGGAATGGGGAATACACTCCCCTGCAGTGATCCGGGTCACCCAGGTACCGGGGGGCCACTACCCTGCCCGGCTACCTCTGGCCCCTTCCTCACTCACAGCCTGTCCCGGCCCTCTCGGAGCACACTTCACTTTTCAGCCTGGGAGCTACAACTCCAGGCTTCTCTTCTCTCTGTCTCTCCAAACACTCTGCTCCAGCCCCTCCCCTCTGCTCTGCTTTTCTCTTACCCTGGGGGCTGTGGTTTGTCCTGCTGCATCGGTGTGGGATCAGATTACCAAGGAGAATTAACTCTTTCTGTGACAACCTGGCTTTGCCAGGGCGTTACAAGGGCATCGGACTTGCGCAACGGCGCTGTTCTGGAAATGTAGGTCCGCAGAGCCCTGACAAGATCGAGAGTGTGAAGGGCTTTTTCAAAGGAGTGGACCGGGGCTGGGCAGAATGACGGCAACACAATGTCCTTGTTCAGGTGGAAAGAGGATACGACCTTCGGAAGGAAGGCGAGGGAAGGCCGAAGGACCACCTTATCATGATGGAATACCAGATAAGGTGAGCGACAGGAAAGAGCTGCCAGTTCGGACACTCGCCTGATAGAGGTAATAGCGACTAAAAAGGCCACTTTCCAAGATAGTCGCTGAAGAGAGATTTCTCTCAGAGGTTCGAAAGGAGGAAGCTGAAGAGCTCCCAGAACCAGATTCAGATCCCAGGGATCTAAGGGGTGGCGATAAGGAGGGACCAAATGCGCTACCCCTTGAAGAAAGGTACGGACCTGAGGGCGAGAAGCCAGCTGCTTCTGGAAAAAAAACGAAAAGGCAGAAACTTGTCCTTTAAGGGTACTGAGAGCAAGACCCGAGTCCAGACCGTCTTGCAGAAAAGCAAGAACAGTAGGGATTGAAAAGGTCAGGGGCGACCAATTATGACGGTCACACCAGGAAAGATAGGTCTTCCAGGTCCTGTGGTAAATGCTGGTGGAGGAAGGCTTCCGAGCATTAAGCATGGTATGAACTACCCTGGAAGAAAGACCCGATTTGGCTAGAATCAGGGACTCAAGCGCCACGCCGTCAAATGCAGCTGTGCTGTATTCTGGTGGAATATTGGACCTTGCGACAGAAGATCCAGGCGGTCGGGAAGACGCCAGGGACTGTCGCTGAGAAGTTGGAGGAGCTCTGGGTACCAGGCTCTCCTGGGCCAGTCCGGGGCCACGAGGATCACCGGGATTCCCTCCGCTTTGATTTTCTTGATTACTCTCGGAATGAGAGGAAACGGAGGGAAGATGTAGGGCAGGCGAAACTGTGACCATGGAAAGACTAGGGCGTTGGAGCCGAGCGCTAGCGGGTCTCTCGACCGAGATATGAAGGGACGTATTTTGGCATTCATTCGAGACGGCATGAGGTCCACATCCGGGAGTCCCCAGCGAAGAGTGATCTGATGGAACACTTCTTCGTGGAGGGACCATTCCCCTGCCGCTAGCCCTTGCCTGCTGAGAAAATCTGCGGCCCAGTTGTCTACCCCTGGGATATGGACGGCTGAAATAATGGGGATGTGCTTCTCTGCCCAAAGAAGAATCCTGGATACCTCCCCCATCGCTGCCTTGCTGCGAGTTCCTCCCTGACGGTTGATGTAATCCACGGCCGTGGCATTGTCTGACTGGATCTGAACAGGGAGGCCCAATAGTAGGGGTTGAAAATTCTGAAGGGCCAAAAATATGTCTCTGATCTCCAGAACATTGATGTGCAGGGAGCGCTCGGAAGGAGACCAGCGTCCGTGAACAGTGTGGTGGAGAAACACCGCCCCCCAGCCTATCAGGCTGGCATCCGTCGTGACTACTTGCCAGTGGACCGGGCGGAAGGACTTCCCTTGAGATAGGGATGAGGCTTGAGTCCACCAGACGAGGGAGCTGAGCGCAACCCGAGATAGGCGGACTGACCGGTCCAGGGAAGCTGGATTCTTGTCCCAGGAGGATAGAAGATGCAGTTGTAGAGGGCGCAGATGGAATTGGGCAAAGGACACGGCTTCTATGACCGCCACCATCTTGCCTAACACTCTCATTCCATTCCGAAGGGATGTGTGACGGCGAGAGCGGAGGGATTGAGCGGCCCGGATCAGGGAAGACTTATTGTCTTCTAGAAGAAAAACCCGGGACTGGGCCGTGTCTATCAGCATACCTAGAAAGGTGATGCGCTGATGAGGAATTAGGGATGACTTGTTGAAGTTGATAAGCCACCCTAGCCTTGACAGCGTGTCTAGGCAAATCTGCACGCTTTCTGAGCAAACGTGAGGAGAGCTCCCTTTGACAAGAAGTTCCAAATAGGGAACAACCAGGATGCCTCTGGGGTGTAAAATGGACATGACGGCCGCCATGACCTTTGTGAAGACCCGAGGCGCAGTGGCCAGCCCAAAGGGGAGGGCCCTGAATTGGAAGTGACGGTGTCCTACGGCAAAGCGAAGGAACCGTTGATGAGAGACACATATGGGGATGTGTAAATAAGCATCTTGAACGTCTATGGAAGCTAGGAATTCTCCAGGTTCCATGGCGGCTAGTACTGCTCTCAATGATTCCATTCGGAAAGTTTGAATCCGTACGAATTTGTTTAGCCGTTTGAGGTCCAAGATAGGGCGGACAGAGCCATCTTTTTTGGCAATGACAAAAAGGTTTGAATAGAAACCTTTGCCGCGCTGTTCCAGGGTTACTGGAATGATAACGTTTGCTTTCTGTAAAGAGACTATGGCCTGAAATAAGGCCTGGCTTTGTGTTTCAGACTTTGGAAGACGAGAACGCAGAAACCTGTTGTCCGGCAGGGAAAAGAAATCGATCTTGTAACCTGAGGTGACGATTTCTCGAATCCAAGCATCGTGAGTGTGGTCTAGCCAGATATCCCGGAAAAGCAGAAGCCGCCCTCCCACAGGAGTCGGATCTGCGGGATACCTGGCGTCATGCTGAGGGGGCCTGTACAGTGCGAGGTCCTTTGGGTTTAGGTTGCTTGGAGTAGGAACGCCAAGAAGAGCCCCTTGAGGGACCGGATCCTCGATCTGAGTGTTGTGACGGTCCGTGGGCCGATGGTTTTTGTGGGGCAGACCGAAAGGACTGCCTGCGCCAAGAAGACTTTTTGAAATTTCTGGCTACAGGTCGCTTTTGTGGTAGAATGGTACTTTTACCACCTGTCGCCTCAGATATGAGCTCGTCCAGGGATTCACCAAATAGACGAAGACCCTGGAAGGGAAGTGTGGACAGGAACTTCTTGGAGGCACTGTCCGCATTCCATATTTTTAGCCACAGAACCCTGCGGGCGAAGACAGCATTGGCTGCCGTTAGGGCTGACCAGCTAGCTGCATCTAGGGAGCCGTGAAGCAAATAATTAGAGGCGAGAGAGAACAAATCAAGAATCTCAAGAGCCTCCGGAGGAATATTGCAAGGGCGAAGCAACTTGCGGAGGTTCCTACTCCACACGCTCATAGCTTTTGCCACCCATGTCATGGCAAACAGGGGGCGCAGAGAGGAGCCCGAAGCCTGGAAAATAGATTTGACCGCAGCCTCAACTGCGCGGTCGGACGAGTCCTTGAGAGACGCGTTGTCTGAAACAGACATAACCGTGTGTTTAGCCAGTCTGGATACTGGCGGATCCACAACGGGGGGTACCAACCAGGGCTTAACCATTTCCGGAGGAAAGGGATAAGCGAATGAAGAGCAGGATTTTTTGTTAAACCTCCTATCAGGGTGATCCCACCGTTTAGATATGATTTGATGAAAAATCGGATCCTGGGCAAAGGACTTAGGAGGCTTCTTGGCTCGCTTGATTGCCGACTGAGAAGTCGGGTCCGAGGGCTGATCAGAAATCGACAGAGAGTGATTGACAGCCGCTATTAAAGTGTCTTCCATATGCCTAGACTCAGAAGGGACATCTGAATCAGAGTCAGAGTCTCAGGAATCGTGACTACTAAAGGTCACGGAGTCTGAGTCAGACTGACCATCGTGTGAGTCAGACGAGGCGGAGCGGTCGCAATGGCGCCTTTTGGAGACAGCCTTTTTACGTACTGGGGATGATACCCCAGACGAAGGCGGGCTTCTCTGGGGGAGCTGAGCCGGGGGGAGGCTGTGGGAGCCTGTGGAAGGCTGGGATATCTGAGCGGTCAGGTCATCTAACCTTTTAGACATCAGAAGAGCCCATGCAGGGATAGCCTCATCAGACGGGGGTGCTGCCTGAATGGCGGCCGGGGCCGAACCCACAGATTGCACGACCCCCTGGTCCGGCAACGTCTGTTGTGATATTGTAGTAGGGGCATCGCAGCCCCGGCATAGTGGATAGCTTCGACCATTTGGAAACAAGCTTCCACAGGTGGTACAAGCATAGTACCGGTCCATAGAGGATGCCTGGGAAGCTTTATCACCCTTGCGGTTTTTACGCATGTCAGCAACAAACGTACAATTATACTGTGAGCCTCTAGCAGTATTACACTACTGTGGGTGAGGAGCTAGTAGCAGTATTAAAAAGGGACTGCTATACAGAGCTGGTATATACCAATAGTAAAGCGGCATACACTGCCAAACAGTCAGTATATACCTGCAGGCACAGTCAGTATATACCACTAAAAGCTGATATACACCGCCAGCCAGCAGGCACACACCGCTAGAAGACAGCGATATACCGCTGAACAGAGCGGTATATAGTGCTGCAGAGTTGCAGAGCCAAGGAGGCGATCTCACCCGTGTCTGCTCCCCACGTGTAATGGCGTCCAGTGTTCTCTGGCAGCATGGAGGGGAGAGACGGCCCACTAGAGGGAGCGGCTTCTAGAGCAGTGGAGGGGGCGTTGCTAAGAATGCAGGCCGACGCCGGGAGCTAAATTAATGATGCTTCCCCGGGATCACGGCCTGCATCGCCCCACCGGCGCCTCCTCCGGCGGCAGTTGGATGCAGGGGACGGGTACACGTCGTCTCCCTACCTGCTCTTGCTCCGTCTGAAGACGCGTTGGTCCTGGGATGCGGAGATCTCGGGGACGCATCTTCGGCTCAAGGCTAGCAGATGCTCGGCTCTGCCTAACACTCTGGAGCTACCTCCGTGAGGTGCTTCCAGGGAGCCTGGAGGGGTACGCAGACCCGACCACTTGGGCGCGAGGAAAGACTGATGGCTTTTGCACGCCAGGTTTCCTCTGCCCGTACACGGGGGGAACGCGGGTGGCAAGGCACCCTAGTATTGCCCCTATCAAAAATAGAATGAATAAGAAAAGAAAAACAAAATAAAAAGTAAAAATAAGCTGGCCTGAGGCACCTCTGGTGGAGCTCAGTCCAGACATGTCAGCCTCCCTGCTGACACTATAAAAAAACTGAACTAGTTCCCGCTTAGCTGGGGATATATGCTGTGGGAGGAGGAGCTAACTCTTTTTTAAACCTAGTGTCAAGCCTCCCCTGGAGACACCATATAACCCACTGTCTGTGTCCCCCAATGAAAAGGCGAGAAAGGAAAAATGACGTGGGCTTCGCCATATTTTTGTATGCTAGCCAGGTACAGCAGGCAGGTACGGCTGCCCCCAACCCCCAGCTGCCTATTTGTACCCGGCTGAGAACCAAAAATATAGGGAAGACCTTTTTTTTTAATTATTTCACGAATTTCATGAAATAATTAAAAAAAAATATGAAGTGGGCTTCGCCCAATTTTTGTGTCCAGCCAGGTACAACTAGGCAGCTGGGGATAGGAATCCGTAGCACAGGTTGGCCCGAGCTTTCTAGGCCCCTCTGCTGCGAATTGCAGTCAGCAGCCGCCCCAGAAAATGGTGCTTTCATAGAAGCGCCATCATCTGGCGCTGTATCCAACTCTTCCAGCAGCCCTGAAGCCAGGTGGCATGCTGGGTAATAATGGGTTAATACTAGCTTTGTTTTACTAGCTAGTATTAAGCCATAGATTCTTAATGTCAGGCAAGTTTGACCCGGCCATTAAGAATCTCCAATAAAGGGTTAAAAAAAAAAAGACACCACACAGAGAAAAAATACTTTAATAGAAATAAATACACAGACACATTAGAGACTCCATGTTTATTACTCCCTGTCAGCCCTCCACGATCCTGCTCTTCTGTCTTCTTTCTCCTTCAACCCATGCAGCTCTGCTACATTAGACAGCACTGCATGGGAGGAAGACGCTGCTGCTCCTTGCAGTCTAATCACTCAGTGAGTGAGCAGAGGCTGCGGGCTGTAAGCGGTGACGTCACAGCTGCCACCGTTACTATAGCAACGACAATCTCCGATCACGTGATTCCCGGTGCCGCTATTTACCGGCTGTGGCAGCCAGTCCTTGCATGTAGGCCGACTCTGTAAAGAGCGCCCACATGCAGGAACGGGGAAGCCGACCATGTGCCAGAGCATTTTGCAGGTACACGGAGATGCTGGAACGAGCACCGCGTACCGGAGAGATGCACTGACAGGACCTAGCATGATGTCTAGCCATGTTACCAGTCTGTAGCCAATGAGATAATAGACACGTGACTGGTCACATGCTATTTTGACGTCATGGAAGATCCTATCATCAGTGCTGGTTACCGGGAGGACGCAGCGATTATCAGAAGGAAAAGCGGCGGGAGACAGAGTGCAGGACGCGTCACGGGGACCTGTAATTTTAATGACAATGTTTATTAACTGTATTTGTACATGTATAATGTGTTTTTATGTGTTTGCCTGCCATTGTTTTCAATGGGGTTCAAATTGGTTCGTCGAACGTTCGACGAACTTGTCCTCCGTTCGACGAACCAAACTCGAACTCTAGGGGGGTGGCTCATTTCTAGTAATGATCCTACTGCCTTGTATATACAGTATATGTCCCTAACCCTGGTATAGCCCACATCCTGCTATATACCGTCATCCTGGCATATGGCCGCATCCTGCTATATACTGGCATATGGCCGCATCCTGCTATATACCCCATCCTGGCATGTGGCCCCATCCTGCTATATACCTCCATCCTGCTACATACCTCCATCCTGCTATATACCGCCATCCTGCTTATATACCCCATCCTGCTCATATTGCCCCCATCCTGCTCATATACCCCAATCCTGCTCATATACTCCCATCTTGCTTATAAAGCCCCATCCTGCTTATAAACCCCCATCCTGCTCATATAACCCCCATCCTGCTCATAATATACCCCATCCTGCTCATAATATACCCCCATCCTGCTCATAATATACCCCCATCCTGCTCATAATATACCCCCATCCTGCTCATAATATACCCCCATCATGCTATATACCCTCATCCTGCTATATACCCCCATCCTGGTATACAGCCCGCATCCTGTGGCACATAAAAAGAAAAAATAAACGTTCAAACTCACCTTACCTAACTCCCTGCAGCATCGCTCCTCCTCCGTCTGTGTCAGTAGCAGCGCCGCTGGAGTGTGGAGCCGGCCACGATCCCTGCAGCACCGCGATGTCCTCCTGTCTGTGCCGGCGGTGGCTGCGTGTGGACACGTGCGCACAGCGATGACATCATTGCTGTGCGCACCGCTAGCCTCCACACAGCTGCCGCCGGCACAGACAGGAAGACATCGCGGTGCTGCAGGGATCGTGGCCGGTGAGTATACTGATTCACTACACCCCGCGCTGATGATGATGCGCGGGGAGCAGTGAATACAGCCGCATATGATCACTCTAGGCTGTAGTTGCCAGGGCCTATCATGCGGGCAGACTGTTTAATATGCGCCCATTTCCCGCCCATCACCCCGCCCACCAGTCAGCGCCGGCTTCAGCGCTGAGAGATGATGGGCGAGATGATGGGTGTGCATATTAAATGAGCGGGCCCACGTGGTCACGGCAGGCTGCTACAGCCTGCTCGTGCCCCCGATGACCCGTTCCACAGCAGCACCCTCATTCCCCGCAGCCCTACATTTAGACTATAAGACGCACCCCCCACTTTCCACCAACATTTGGGGGGAAAAAAGTGTGTTTTATAGTCCGAAAAATACGGTACTCGTTTCACTGTGGATAATTACACAATCTTACCAGCATGTTCACAAGGTCTTTTGCTTTTCTTCTTGGGTTGATATGCACATGTCTGTCCAAAGCATGTTCATCTTTGGTACACAGAACCTGTTCCCTTCCTCAGCGGAATGATGGCTGGACATTCCCATCTTGTTTGTACTTGCGTATAATTGTATGTGCAGATGAACGAGGCACCTTCAGGTATGTGGAAATTGCACCCAAGGATGAACCAGACTTCTGCAAGTCCATAATTCTCTTCCTGAGATCCTGGTTGATTTCTTTTGACTTTCCCATCATGCTACACAAAGAAGCAGTGTGTTTCAGGTGTATATGAATATACATCCACAGATGTGTCTCTAATTAACTCAGATGTTGCCAATAAACCAGAAATAATAAATCAGACGCTTCCAAAGACATGACATCATCATATGGGTTGTCCCATATTGTTTAAAGTAAGGAAGGACCCCGGCACACAGTACAAGAGAAATTGGACAATCCAGGTATGGTATGCTTGGATGATTTTTATTTTCACAATTAAACGGTACTGCCCGACGTGTCGGCTCGCACAAGAGCCTTCATCAGGGACAGATAAGTACTGGGACATGCATGATACAAAAAAGAAAAAACAAGAAATGATTTACAATTACATCATGACAAGGCATCAAGTGTCAAAAAATGAGAAAACAACATATTACCTATTGGGGAGATGTGAAAGGAAGGGGAAGGTGTCGCAATGTGAATGTTAAGAAGTGGTGAGGATATATACAGCCGTATAAGATGTGAGTAGAATAAGAGAATTGTAAATTAAGAAAGGAAGGGGAGAGGAAAGATGGGGAAAGAAAAGGAAGAGAGGAAAAAAAGGGGGGAAAGGAGGGGGAAGAAACGGAAGAAGAGAAAGAAGGAAGGGAGAACAGGAAGGCTCAAGGGAAAAAATGAGCAAGAGGGGAAAGGGGAGGGATCTGAGAGACATACCCGTATTTATGAAGTTCAGGGAAAAGTTCCTAGTAGCACCTTGGAGGCCAGAAAGTTAAAGTGAAGTCTGAGAAAGGAAAGAGATATATAATATACAGAGGACTATAGCTGGTAAGGGCGGAAAAATGTCAATAAGGATAGAGCATGGTATAACTTACATGTGAGTAGTCAAGGAGAACACTTTGGAATGGAAGAATATATGTTACTGTGAAAAAAGGGGAGAGGGAGGAGGAGAAGTGATAGTTCATGAGGAATAGGTAATTGGAATAAAGAGCTGATATAATAGCAAAGAGAACAGGGCATAAATATTGGATACATACCAGTAGAATACTGTCATATAGTGTAGATAGGGCTCACATAGGTAGATGAAGAGATGGATAGATGCTGCTTTATGAATAACAAAGGTGATAATCTGTGATGATGTGGTGGAGAAATTGAAACATAGATAGGTCTGTTATAAGGGATAAATACCAATAAGTGGCGACCTGAGTATATGTAGTATGATAACCAATCATACGTGGTATGTTAGGTAAACCACACAATGCGTGAGGACTTGTTGTACTGGAATAGAGAAATAGCCTAAGTAAGAGGATGTGTGACTAATGTTGGGAAAAGGGAAAAAGAAGAACATACCTAATGGTGAGAGCACCAGAGAAATGCCTGCAATAACATAAGGACATTGTGTTATAAAAACGGCAAGACCAGAAGCAGAGCTTGTAGTGTAGCAGCAGGAAGACATCTTACCTATCGCAGCATAGTGGAGGTGAATATGTGGAGGGAGCCCAGGGACAGGGTAGAGAGAGGGACTATATATACTGGCCGGATGTAAACCATTGGTGGCAGCGGAGGATACACTATGCTGCGATAGGTAAGATGTCTTCCTGCTGCTACACTACGAGCTCTGCTTCTGGTCTTGCCGTTTTTATAAAGGTGCAGGAGAAAGGTGGAAACCACCAACCTGTTAAGGGAGAAGCTGCAGCCGGCTGCAGGCACTGTTCATCACCTCGTTTGGTTTACCAGAGACTCCAGTGTACTGTGTCATAGTGAGTACACCAGTGCCTTCGGGCCGCGCACCGCGCCGTACCACACCAGCACCCAGCACGCGCCCATCTCCATCGCCTCAGCACCTTCCCTCGGGCCCCCGGGACCATCACTCCCCTACTCACAGAGGGGTCAACACCAAGCTGCGCAACACCGTCCCCGGGAGGCCTAGTCAATGGCAGTGGTGGTGTCCATCCCTTCACCACAACCCGTGAGCGGCGTCACAAACTTAAATCCCCTACCAACCACCGCGGCCCCAGCCGTGGAACTCCCCACCGAAGTCCCCACGTGTAGCGCCAACCCCCTTGCAGAGCGACGTGACCCCCTGGTCCGTGAGGAGCTCGAGCCACCCACCGTACGAGCACGGATCCGAGCGGCTCGGCGGCCGGCCGAGCTCGCGGGGCGGTACAATTACAGGCAATGAAAACATTACATGTGCCTGAAAATGGAATAAATTAAAAACATAAGCTCAAGGCGCAAAAAATAAACTATCACTGGGTCCCAGATCCTGAAAAATAAGAACGCTACGGGTCTCAGAAAATTGCAACAAAAGCGCAATTCTTTTTTTGAACAAACTTCTGAATTTTTTTAACCATTTAGATAAAAACTAATATTATACATGTTTGGTATCTACAAATGTGTACTGACCTAGGGAATAATACTGCTAGATCAGATTTCCTATATAGTTAACAAGTGGAAGGAGAAAAAAAAAACACCACACACCATTGTGGAATTTCCCTTTTCTTCGGCGCTCTATTGGGAGACCCAGACGATTGGGTGTATAGCACTGCCTCCGGAGGCCACACAAAGCAATTACACTAAAAAGTGTAAGGCCCCTCCCCTTCTGGCTATACACCCCCAGTGGGATCACTGGCTCACCAGTTTTCTGCTTTGTGCGAAGGAGGTCAGACATCCACGCATAGCTCCACTGTTTGTAGTCAGCAGTAGCTGCTGGCTCTATCGGATGGAAGAAAAGAGGGCCCATATAGGGCCCCCAGCATGCTCCCTTCTCACCCGTGATGGTGCTTGTAAGGTTGAGGTACCTATTGCTGGTACGGAGGCTGGAGCCCACATGCTGTTTTCCTTCCACATCCCCCTGAGGGGCTCTGTGGAAGTGGGATCCTGCCGGCCCCCAAGCCCTGGGGCCGGGCTCCATCCACAGACCCATAGAACCTGCTGGATTGGGAGCGGGAGTGCCGTTCAGGGACATGGCCCTGCAACTTCAGGTACTCTGTGTCCCCGGCAGGCACGGACACTCTCAGGGCTTGCTGAGCGTTATAGTGCGCCGGGGACAGTGGCGCTGTACGCTGGGGGTTAGGTCACTGCAGCTTTGCTGAGTGACGATTGTATGTTGGGAACTACTGCGCCGACCGCTCCTGGAGCGGCGGCGCAGCTGCGACTTGTAGTGCGCCGGGGGCTTGGCGCCGACCGCGCTTGTACGGCGGCGGCGTTTTTAACTTTAGCCCCCGGCTTCTGCGGCCTAGCGCCGCTTCGTTCCCGCCCCCACCCTGTCAATCAGGGTAGGGGAGAGACGCTGCTCAATGGCTGCGCCGAGGGCTGGAGCCTTATTTACATGCTCCAGCCCTCTCACTAGGCACAAGGGGAAGCAGACTTCCCGCTCTTCGTCGGTGTACGCCCAGGGCCCGCCCCCCCTCTCCACAAGGACGCCGGCAGCCATTACACATGCGATCTGGCTGGAAGGAGGCAGCAGGCTCTGGGAGACCCAGACTAGAGGGATTTCTGGCGACCACACACCGCTCCTAAGCGGGTGGTAAGCTGCACAGTAGTGCAGGCCCCACTAGTGCCTCAGTGATATATTAGTGTACTTCTTTATTGGTACCATATATATATATATATATATATATATTTATATAGTGCACTGTAAGGTCGCTTCTGTCTGGACACTCTGTACTGCTCTGAGGACGCAGCAACATGTCATCCGCAAAACGCAAGGCTGCCAAGGCACGGGCTGTGTACACTATTTGTACTGCATGTGGGGCTAATCTATCAGCAGGCTCCAATGATTCACATTGTGTGCAATGTTCAGTCCCAGTGGCACTTCGCCAGCCAGAGCCTATTGTGGTGGTAGCCCAGGCAGAGACGCCTGTGAACCCTGCCCCGGTGACGGGGACAGACTTTGCAGTGTTTGCTGATAAAATGTCTGAGGCTATGACAAGGATCCTGGAGACCTTGCAGGCCAGGCCAGTTCCTCAGACTATGGACACCGCTGTGGCTATGCTCACTGGTCCCCCTCAGTTGGAACTAATCCGTACTTCAAGGGGGTCTCAAGCATCACAGGCTGAAGTCTCTGACTCAGATGACAGTCCCAGGCAGCCTAAGCGTGCTCGCTGGGAAAGACCCTCGACGTCATCACACTGCTCAGGGTCTCAGCGAGAAGAGTCTCTCTGTGATGAGACTGAGGACGGTGATCAGGAGTCTAATCCTGAGGCCCCTCTCAATCTGGATGCCCCTGATGGTGACGCCATGGTTAATGACCTTATATCGGCGATTAATAGACTGTTGAATATTTCCCCCCCAGCCCCTTCTGCAGAGGAGGCAGCTGCACAGCAGGAGAAGTTCCATTTCCTGTATCCCAAGCGTAAATTAAGTGCTTTTTTGGACCACTCTGACTTCAGAGAATCAATCCAAAAGCACGACGCTCATCCAGACAAGCGTTTCTCTAAACGTTCTAAGGATACCCGTTATCCTTTTCCCCCTGAAGTGGCCAAACGCTGGACCCAGTGCCCAAAGGTGGATCCCCCAATTTCCAAGCTGGCGGCTAGATCCATAGTCGCAGTAGAAGATGGCGCTTCACTTAAAGATGCCAATGACAGACAGATGGACCTTTGGTTGAAATCTGTCTATGAAGCTATCGGCGCGTCGTTTGCTCCAGCATTCGCGGCCGTGTGGGCACTACAGGCTATTTCAGCGGGTTTAGCACAGGTGGATGCTATCATGCATCCAGCAGTACCACAGGTGGCGTCCCTAACTTCGCAAATGTCTGCGTTTGCGACCTATGCTATCAATGCTGTCCTAGAGTCTACGAGCCGTACCTCTATGGCGGCCGCCAATTCTGTGGTTTTGCGCAGAGCCTTATGGTTAAAGGACTGGAAAGCAGATGCTGGTTCCAAAAAATGCTTAACCAGCTTGCCATTATCTAGAGACAGACTGTTTGGTGAGCCATTGGCTGAAATCATAAAACAGTCCAAGGGTAAGGACTCTTCCTTGCCACAGCCCAGAGCAAGTAAACCTCAACAGAAAAAGTGGCAGTCGAGGTTTCGGTCCTTTCGAGGCTCGGGCAAGCCCCAATTCTCCTCGTCCAAAGGGACTCAGAAAGGACAAGGGAGCTCAGATTCCTGGCGGGCTCACTCACGCCCCAGGAAAGCAAATGGAGGAACCGCTTCCAAGGCGGCTACCTCATGACTTTCGGCCTCCTCCCTCCGCATCCTCGGTCGGTGGCAGGCTCTCCCGCTTTTGCGACATTTGGCTGTCACAGGTCAAGGACCGGTGGGTAACAGACATTTTGTCTCGCGGGTACAGAATCGAGTTCAGTTCTCGGCCTCCACTTCGGTTCTTCAGAACCTCCCCACACCCCAACCGAGCAGATGCCCTGCTGCAGGCGGTGGACTCTCTAAGAGCAGAAGGAGTCGTGATCCCTGTCCCCCCTCTGGAACGGGGCCGAGGATTTTACTCCAACCTCTTTGTGGTTCCAAAAAAGGACGGCTCCTTCCGTCCCGTTCTGGACCTAAAACTGCTCAACAAGCATGTGAACGCCAGGCGGTTCTGGATGGAATCCCTCCGCTCAGTCATTGCCTCAATGTCCCAAGGAGATTTCCTAGCGTCAATAGACATCAAGGATGCTTATCTTCACGTGCCGATTGCTACGGAGCACCAACGCTTTCTGCGCTTCGTGATAGGAGACGAACATCTTCAGTTCGTGGCTCTGCCATTTGGTCTGGCGACAGCCCCCCGGGTGTTCACCAAGATCATGGCAGCAGTGGTAGCAGTCTTGCACTCTCACGGACACTCTGTGATCCCTTACTTGGACGATCTATTGGTCAAGGCACCCTCTCAGGAGGCATGCCAACTCAGCCTGAATTTTGCACTGGAGACTCTCCAGGCGTTCGGGTGGATCATCAACTTCCCAAAGTCAAATCTGTCACCGACCCAATCACTAACGTATCTTGGCATGGAGTTTCATACTCTCTCAGCGATAGTGAAGCTTCCGCTGAGCAAGCAGAGGTCACAACAGACGGGGGTGCAGGCTCTCCTTCAGAGTCAGTCGCACTCCTTAAGACGCCTCATGCACTTCCTCGGGAAGATGGTGGCGGCAATGGAGGCGGTTCCGTTTGCGCAGTTTCATCTGCGTCCACTTCAATGGGACATTCTCCGCCAATGGGACGGGAAGTCAAAATCCCTGGACAGGACAGTCTTCCTTTCCCAGACGGCCAAGGACTCTCTGCAGTGGTGGCTTCTTCCCACCTCCTTATCACAGGGAAGATCCTTCCTACCACCGTCCTGGGCGGTGGTCACGACAGACGCGAGTCTGTCAGGGTGGGGAGCAGTGTTTCTTCACCACAGGGCTCAGGGTACGTGGACTCAGCAGGAGTCCAGCATTCAGATCAATGTTCTGGAAATCAGAGCGGTGTTTCTTGCCCTGCTAGCCTTCCAGCAGTGGCTGGAAGGGAAGCAGATCCGAATTCAATCGGACAACTCCACAGCGGTGGCATACATCAATCACCAGGGCGGGACTCGCAGTCGGCAAGCCTTCCAGGAAGTCCGGCGCATTATGATGTGGGTGGAAGCCATGGCCTCCACCATATCCGCAGTTCACATCCCCGGCGTAGAAAACTGGGAAGCAGACTTCCTCAGTCGCCAGGGCATGGACGCAGGGGAATGGTCCCTTCACCCGGACGTGTTTCAGGAAATCTGTCGCCGATGGGGAAGGCCGGACGTCGATCTAATGGCGTCTCGGCACAACAACAAGGTCCCAACCTTCATGGCACGGTCTCGCGATCAAAGAGCTCTAGCAGCAGACGCCCTAGTGCAAGATTGGTCGCAGTTCCGGCTCCCTTATGTGTTTCCACCTCTGGCACTCTTGCCCAGAGTGCTACGCAAGATCAGATCCGACTGCAGCCGCGTCATACTCGTCGCTCCAGACTGGCCGAGGAGGGCGTGGTATCCGGATCTGTGGCATCTCACGGTCGGCCAACCGTGGGCGCTGCCAGACCGACCAGACTTACTGTCCCAAGGGCCGTTTTTCCATCGGAATTCTGCGGCCCTCAACCTGACTGCGTGGCCATTGAGTCCTGGATCCTAGAGTCTTCAGGCTTATCCCAAGGGGTCGTTGCCACCATGAGACAGGCTAGGAAGCCCACGTCTGCTAAGATCTACCACAGAACGTGGAGGATATTCTTATCCTGGTGCTCTGCTCAGGGAGTGTCTCCCTGGCCATTTGCATTACCTATCCTTCTTTCTTTCCTCCAATCTGGGTTAGAAAAAGGTTTGTCGCTCGGCTCCCTTAAAGGGCAAGTCTCGGCGCTATCTGTCTTTTTTCAGAAGCGTCTAGCTCGACTTTCCAAGGTGCGCACGTTCCTGCAGGGGGTTTGTCATATCGTACCCCCGTACAAGCGACCGTTAGATCCATGGGATCTGAACAGGGTACTAGTTGCCCTCCAGAAGCCGCCCTTCGAGCCTCTGAGGGAGGTTTCACTTTCTAGGCTATCACAGAAAGTGGCTTTTCTGGTAGCGATCACATCTCTTCGGAGAGTGTCTGAGCTGGCAGCGCTGTCATCCAAGGCTCCCTTCCTGGTCTTCCACCAGGACAAGGTAGTGCTGCGCCCCATTCAGGAGTTTCTCCCGAAGGTGGTATCCTCTTTTCATCTTAATCAGGATATCTCTTTGCCTTCGTTTTGTCCTCATGCAGTTCATCGGTATGAGAAGGATTTACATTTGTTAGATCTGGTGAGAGCACTCAGAATCTACATTTCCCGCACAGCGCCCCTGCGCCGTTCGGATGCACTCTTTGTCCTTGTCGCTGGTAAGCGCAAGGGGTCGCAGGCTTCTAAGGCCACCCTGGCTCGATGGATCAAAGAACCAATTCTTGAAGCCTACCGTTCTGCGGGGCTTCAGGTTCCGTCAGGGCTAAAGGCCCATTCTACCAGAGCCGTGGGTGCGTCCTGGGCATTGCGACACCAGGCTACGGCTTAACAGGTGTGCCAGGCAGCTACCTGGTCGAGTCTGCACACTTTCACCAAACATTATCAGGTGCATACCTATGCTTCGGCGGACGCCAGCCTAGGTAGAAAAGTCCTGCAGGCGGCAGTTGCCTCCCCGTAGGGGAGGGCTGTCTTGCAGCTCTAACATGAGGTATTTCTTTACCCACCCAGGGACAGCTTTTGGACGTCCCAATCGTCTGGGTCTCCCAATAGAGCGCCAAAGAAGAAGGGAATTTTGTTACTTACCGTAAATTCCTTTTCTTCTAGCTCTTATTGGGAGACCCAGCACCCGCCCTGTTGTCCTTCGGGATTTTTGGTTTGTTTGCGGGTACACATGTTGTTCATGTTGAACGGTTTTCAGTTCTCCGATGTTTCTCGGAGTGAATTTGTTTAAACCAGTTATTGGCTTTCCTCCTTCTTGCTTTTGCACTAAAACTGGTGAGCCAGTGATCCCACTGGGGGTGTATAGCCAGAAGGGGAGGGGCCTTAAACTTTTTAGTGTAATTGCTTTGTGTGGCCTCCGGAGGCAGTGCTATACACCCAATCGTCTGGGTCTCCCAATAAGAGCTAGAAGAAAAGGAATTTACGGTAAGTAACAAAATTCCCTTCTTTTCACAATTTCTCCACATTTGGGATTTTTTTTCCTGTTTTCCAGTACACTACATGGTAAAATAAATGAGGTCATTCAAAAGTACAAACTGTTCCGCAAAAAAATAAGCCCTTCTATGGCAATACTGATGGGGAAAAAAAATAAAGTTATGGCTCTCAGAAGGTGAGAAAAAAACAAAAATGAAAAATCGCCCGGGGGTGAAGGGATTAAAATCCCCACTTCTCATAAAGCAATCAACATTCCTCATTCTCCCCCATATAGTAATTGTCACCCATCCTGGGCCCTTCCAATAATGCCCCCTCCTCTCCTGGGCACCCTCATAATAATGTCCTCCCACTCCGTCCTGGGCTCCTTCCTCTCCTGGGCACCCTCTTATAATAATACCCCCCCAACCCCATACTGGGCCCCTTTCTATAATAATGCCCCATCCTCTCCTGGGCACCCACTGATAGTAATGTCCCCCCACTCCGTCCTGGGCCCCTTCCTCTCCTGGACACCCTCTTATAATAATGTCCCCCACCCTATAATAGTGCCCCCTACTCTCATGGATACTCTTATAATAATGCCTCCCCGAATCCCGTCCTGGGCACCCTCTTATAATATTGCCCCCCCCCCACACTCCATCTTGGGCCCCTTCATATAATAATGCCCTCTCCTGGGCACCCTCTTAAAATACCCTCCCCCCCTCCTGTCCTGGGCCCCCACTTATAATAATGCCCTTCCACCCCATACTTGCCCCCTTCCGATAATAAAGCCACTCTTCTGTCCTGGGCCACTTCCAGTAATTATGTTGCTGGTTCTGCTGCTCTCCTCCAACACATTTCATTTGGGAGAACAGAGTTTGATGAAGAACAATTTTTATAAGTGCCATCTTGCTCACCTTTCTGTGTGCAGCCTCATAGCTCATAAAATGGCCATCAGAACTAAACCTCCCTCCAGTCCCTTATATATAAATTGTAAGGCCGTGTCTTTAGCGGTGTCCGCCTATCCCAATTTTGCTTTGGATTTTCTGTGCTCTCTTTAACCCCTTCACCACCCGCCGGTTTTCCATTTTTTTTCTCCTCCTCTACTTCCAAGAGCCATAACTTTTTGTATTTTTTTGTCAATATAGCTATATGAGGGCTTGGTTTTTTTTGCGGGACGAATTGCACTTTTGAGTAACACCATTCTGCCCATGTTGTATTGGAAGACTGAAAAAAAATCCAAGTGCGGTGAAATTGCAAAAAAAAAAAAAGTGCAATTGCACAATTGCTTTTCGGTGTTTTTTTTTTAACTTACAGTGTTCACTTTATGTTATAATTGACCTGACAGTATGATTCCCTAGGTGAGCACGAGTTCGTAGATAACAAACATGTATAGTTCTACTTTTATCTGAGTGGTGGGGGGGGAGGGTTGCGCCATTTTTCATGACTTGTAGCATTCTCATTTTTCGGGATCTGGTCCTCAACAACCACTTATTTCTTGTGTCTTGAACTAACGTTATTAATTATTCTATTTTTGGGTAGATGCGAAGTTTTGATCGCCTGTAATTGCATTTTAATGAAATGTTATAGAGACCAAAAAACATACTTTTGGTGTTTGGAATTTTTTTTCTCCCTGTGCTCTTTACCGATCAGATTAATTGATTTTATATTTTGATAGATTGGGCATTTCTGAACGCAGCAATAGCAAATATGTGTATATTTTTTGTGTAAAGCAGATTTTATTCAAATAAAGAACAGGTTTACAAGTTATAGGATAGGCAACATATGATATAGAGTAGAATAACTCAAATCTTGGAGGTAATAAGTAATACAACACTTGTCTACTTGCATAATAATTCCTTTGATTACACACTTCAGGTCAGACCATCATCACCCATGTAATAGCTTTGTTTTGGAGATGATGCCCACTGGGTGACCAATAATCCACCCCCCATGCAAAAATGTATGCAGCCTCGTTTAGAAAGGGGAGGCAAAGTAGATGCACAAAGTCTCTGAGATGGCAATCCGGGCTAACTATGTAAACATAACATAAAATGTACAAGGAGGAAAGAAAGATGAGAAAAGAAGAAATGTAGGGGGGAGAGGAAAAAGAAAAGAAGGACCAAGATGATGTCTCGTCTGGGTCGTGTGCAGCCCCAGGCACTTTTGTTTTATGGAATGGACAATCACAGAGGTCTCATGCCCCCAACTGAGGCTTGAAGCCATATTACCAGGTCTGGTGTCTCTCTGTACATAATCCACGGCACCCACAGCCCACAGCCTGAACACTCGCTCCCCCGAGTCCGACGCCTGGCCGACCAGCTCCTCCATCCTATAGATCTGGTTAATCTCGGCCACCAGTTCAGCCCGCCAGGGCACTTTGTTCTGCCTCCAGTACCTTGGGATTAATCTCCTTGCCCCCGTCAAAAAATGCCTTAACAGACTTCTCTTGAAGTTGGCGATCGAGATATTGCTTAAGGATAGATAAGCCAGTACCGGCGTCGGCTCAAACCTAGTGGATGACACTTTATTCAGAAGGGCAAACACGTCTATCCAAAAATATTGTAGGAGAGGACAAGACCACCACATGTGGATGTATGAGCCTTTATCGTTTGCGCATCTCCAGCATTCTTCAGAGACAGATGGGAACATGGAATGAATTCTGGAGGGGCAGTGATACCACCTAGAAACTATTTTGTAGCCCCGCTCCTGTGACGCTACATCCAGCGACGACTTGTGGGTAAAGGGTAATATTTTTGAGCGTTCTTCACGCGTGAGGGGTCTCCCCAAATCCACCTCCCATTTTAAGAAGAAAGGGACATCATCTTCCTGTCCAGACAACTCAATCTGGAACATTTTGTACAGCAGGGCAATGGTGTTTTCCATAGGCTCTCCCCCCAGACACAGAGACTCAAAGGGCATCAAGGGCCTATAAAAGTTTGTTTGTGGTGAAAGGGAGTTAATAAAACTCTTCAATTGCTCAGAACCAAGCCAAGCTCCTGCGGGACTGCGGTAGTCAGGAAAGAAAGAATGAAGGGGCCTCATACCCACATTGGACACTAGATCCCTCATTATGGACACCATACCTCTGGACATGTGAAGAAATACGTTGCCTGTTAAATCTGTCGTGAGTAGAGAATTATTGTGTAAAGATGTCAGTGGTCCAGGTATAGTGGAAATGCCCATTGCCTATGGGACTGCTGGAAATCGCCAATAAAGAGCTCAGATATCTTCACCAGTGCCATAGACAATGAGTGGAGCAGGGGTGTGCATGCTCAGCCTTAATTGCTTTGTCTGGGTTTTCCAAAGCATTGTCCACTAACCTTTGGACTTTCCACTATTAGTAAGTGGTTTCCTATTTTGTTGATAGGGTATAATTATAAATTCCTTGGGAATCCACTTTAATAAGGTTTTCTACTTTCAGAGCACCCCCACTTACCCAGATGCAGAGGTTTTTACAACCACTAGCTTTTTACTCACCCTCCCCTGGTCCAGCACTGAATCTCTGCCGCTGGCTGCTGTTGTCTGCAGTGAGAAAAGATGCTGAGCTCACTGACTGGTTGTCAACGTGTCATTAACGCTGCAAACAAAAACGGCAGAGTCCGTGCTGGACCCAGGGAGAGTGAGTAGAGCACGGTTTATTGTTTTAAAGAGAAACCGCACCAGCAGACATGGAATTTTGAAACATTTAGTGCCATAATATAAGCTGTTTTCTAATATACTAGGCTGTAAAAATGTTCTACCGTTTCCCCATCTACCCTAACTGCTTCTTTGTTTTTTTTCTTACCTAATTTTTTGTCTGAATACTGCAGTGCATGCTGGGATACTCAAAGCATTGGGGGGAGCAGTGTCAGTGTCACTTCCACAGCGTCTGCCCCTCCCTGAAACAATGATTTACCAGTGACACTTGTTTCATGTGCAGCGCTGTCACTGCTGTCTCCCTGGGTGTTTTCCTAGTGCAGCGTCTCCCCCAGTGTCCTGAGCAATGAGAAGTGTCATTATACCCAGCGATACAGGACATCAGCGTCGCCCCACAGGTGACGCCACTGGTGTCTGCCAGTCTGGACGCTTAGCTCCTCGCACTGGGAAGAAAAAGCACAATGAAGGCCGCATAATGGCGGGCAGACAACAGCACATAGGGGTGTGACAATGCACTAGGAAGACAGCGCACGGGGGAAGGAGGCACATGGGGATAAATGATTGCATAAGGAAAACTGCACACGGTGGGGTTGGGGGCAACACTGCACTAGTAAGACAATCAGGGGCACAGAAGTCACTGCTGACACTTTATTCCAGGGAAGAGTGTGGTGGAAGTGTGGCACCCCTGAGGTTCAGGTCGCCACAGGGTACTGCACCTCAAGTGAGGTGTTGTATCTATCTCAAGTAAGGGGGTGGTCATAACGGTTATGGGACTTCCCGATCACTGAAGCCAGCCACCTGGGGGGTGGGTTCCACTGGTGGTAGAGGAAGGCGCAACACACTCACACAGTTGAGTCCAGACCATAGTTATGGCAAGATCTCTCTGGAAAACTTGGATTTTACTGGGCTCTGAGCGTTGGAGCAGGAGCTCAGCAGGGGTACCTAACTGCTGAGGGGGACACCCTAGAAATAGGACACTCACTCTCTCCTTCTCCTTTCACAATGCCAGTGATCACCCATGACCGGATCTGGGATTAACCTGAGCCCATCATGGCAGTGACCAGTGTGACCAGGCTGGCAGCTGAAGTTGTGAGTAAACTACACCCTGAACCAGCAGAGATTGTGTTGGCTCAACCTTTCCAGCGCCACTGCCCTGCGCTTAGGTGCCAACGGCCAATAAAAGCCTCATCATCCACCAGGGACCCGCTTCATCATCCTGCCTGCCATAGCACCTGCCACGACGAGGAACCCAGCAGTGACAGCTATTCGCCTGACCAACGTGCGGAGCCGCCGCCCAACCTACACCGCACCTACTGTCTCCTCCCCAAAATCCTATAGAATGTAAGCCCGCAAGGGCAGGGTCCTTTTCCCTTTGTACTAGTCTGTCTACTGTAACTTGTATATGTGTTCTGTATGTAACCCCTTCTCATGTACAGTACCATGGAATCAATGGTGCTCTATAAATAAATAATAATAATAATAATAAATAAAAATCCCTGGTGCGGTTTGTGGAACACCTGACGCGAAGCGGCTGCAACAGGCACCACGAATGGACTGTGTTATAAAGAGACTGAAAATTAAGATGGCGGACGACAGCGTGGACCCCAAGATGGTGACGAGTGACCAGAGGGAGAGAGACCCTGCCCATCGTGGGAGGCGACAGCGCTCAATGGTGCGAAAACATACTCGGTCCGGAGGAGTGGCAGCCATAAAGAGCGGAGGCACTGAAGATGAGGTCCGTCCTGGAGCAGAATGCACCCAGGTGAGAGGGGTGTGGTCACCGAAGAAACGCCTACTGGTGAGTTACCTCCAGTGTCAGCGAGGGGCGTGGCTATGGGCGCGGCTGGCGAGATGGACAAGTGACGCAGCAGGCCACTGGCACCAGAAGAGGCGGGCCCAAGGACACAAAACGTGTGTCACTAAGTCGGCTGGCGCCATTTTGTGAGATGTCAAGGAGAAAGAAAGTTGTGTGAGGAAGATACGGAGAATTCCTGAGACCCACGAGAGCTGCCGGGGATTATCCAGCTGATGACTCCAGGAGCAGTTGGTGAGCAAAACTCCGGCAGATTCATGAGCGGAGTCACTCATCTATGTCAGCTGGGGTGCCACTGCGCACCCCGCCCTGGGTCTTGTCCGCACTGAACTAAAAATACACTGCTGGGCCAGGCTGACGATGGCGGAACCGGAAGATGTGGAAGCAGCCCCTGCGGCCGGTTGAGCCCCGGAGAAAAAGACAGAGGCCCCAGCAGATGATCCAGACATGCCAGCCCTGGAAGAAATGGAGCTGAAGTCGGAGGAGGAGTCAGGCCTTGAAGAGGTAGGACCGATTGTGCCCTGGTTCCGACCTGGTGCCGCACCGTTGGAGGCCTCCGCTCCCAAATACTGCAGGGGGAGAGACATGCTGCTGAGACCCATGAGCCACGTACCTGGCAGTGAGCCCTGACGCGAGCAGGTGCCAGCAGCAGCCCTGCCCCCAAGTGACTGGGTGACAGCTTGGACCCTGCAGGATTAGGAGGCAGTTGTGAGGGAGAGAATGCAGGCGGATGCATTGGCTCGGGACTGGAAGGACGGTCCTAAAAGGCACAAATTCGATTGCCAATGCTCCTCAGGCTGGGAAGTCACTTTCAACTAGGACCAAAGGCTACGGCTTTATCGAGGAGGAGTATACCTGTCACCAGGTCTACGTCAACCGGGCCATGGTGACCAGGCCGTCTCTCCTTTCCTGGCTGCGGACCCTCTATGTGGGAGAGAGGGTCACCTTTATAAAGCTGCAATGCCGAAAGGGATGGTGCATGGTCGGGGTGACACAGCCTGCGGAGGCCGAGGCGGAGCGCATGGAGAAACGACAGAGAGCAGTAGCTGCTGAGCCAACTAGATCAGCGGCTCCGGCGGGCCTGAGAGAACAGAGGGAGCACCAGACAACCCAATGACCGGCGCGGAAACAGGCAGAACATCCGCCATCCCTTGCAGTGGCTGCAGCAGCCCCCTCGGTGATCATCACCGGAGACAAAGTCTACCAAATGTACTTGGAGAGGACCCCGGGGGAAGCAGGAGCACCCGGATGGAGCCGACCGGATGAGAAACCCATGGATATGGCGACGCCCGATGTCCCCAAATACAATTGATGCATGTAAAAAGAGGTTGACCTCAGAAAAGAAGAAGGCTGGAAGTGGCTGAGGACAATTGAAAAATTGCCAGTTTGTGGACGGGGAGGCCAGTTCCCGACTGCCCTCCTGTGAGAAAAAGTTAAAGGGGTTGTCCGACATAACAAAAATGTTTGAGTTTAAGCTAATCTGTGCTGTATTGTCATATTAATCACCCCTACATTGTTATTTTTTGTTTTCTAACTTTTGTTCCTCTTGAATTATCTCTTTATTCTGTGCAGCTTCTTGTTTACATTCAGCTCCAGCAAACATGACCACTTCCTGTGCAAAACCTCCCAGTCACAGCTGGCACCGCCCGGCCTCAGTGTCCAGCCCCACCCCAGTGTCCAGCCGCACCCTCTGTCCGCCCCCTGCACACACATTCCCTGTCAGTATATTCTGCCCCAGCACTGACCTCTCATCACTACACGGCAGGACACTACAGGGCAGGACACTGCAGTGCAGCACATTACAGGACACTACAGGACACTACAGGGCAGCACATTACAGGACACTACAGGACAGGACACTACAGGGCAGCACATTACAGAACACTACAGGACAGGACACTACAGGGCACTACAGGGCAGGAGACAAAAGGGCAGCACATTACAGGACACTACAGGACAGGACACTACAGGGCAGGACACTACAGGACACTACAGGGCAGCACACTACAGGGCACTACAGGGCAGGACTCTACAGGGCAGATCACTACAGGGCAGCACATTCCAGGACACTACAGGACAGGACACTACAGGGCAGCACATTACAGGACACTACAGGGCAGCACACTACAGGGCACTACAGAGCAGCACATTACAGGACAGGACACTACAGGGCAGCACATTACAGTACACTACAGGGCAGCACATTACAGGACACTACAGGACAGATCACTACAGGGCAGCACATTACAGGACACTACAGGACAGGACACTACAGGGCAGCACATTACAGGACACTACAGGGCAGCACACTACAGGGCACTACAGGGCAGGACACTACAGGGCAGCACATTACAGGACACTACAGGACAGGACACTACAGGGCAGCACATTACAGGACACTACAGGGCAGCACAGTACAGGACACTACAGGACAGGACACTACAGGGCAGCACATTACAGGGCAGGACACTGCAGGGCAGCGCACTACAGGACACTACAGGACAGGACACTACAGGGCAGCACACTACACGGCAGATCACTACAGGACACTACAGGGCAGGACACTACAGGACACTACAGGGCAGGACACTACAGAGCACTACAGGGCAGGACACTACAGGACACTACAGGGCTGCGCACTACAGGGCAGCACACTACACGGCAGCGCACTGCACGGCAGCGCACTGCACGGCAGGGCACTACAGGGCAGGGCACTACAGGGCAGCGCACTACACTACAGCATTGCAAATAACAGCCCCACATCGGGCTCTGCACCCCACACCACATCGGGCTCTGCACCCCTCACCACATCAGGCTCTGCACCGCATACACACACATCGGGCTGTGCACCGCATACACAAACATACATACACACACACACACACACATCGGGCTGTGCACCGCATACACACACACACACACACACACACACCACCCCATAGGGAGTACATACTCACCCGTCATCGGTCCCCGCCGCTCCTGCACGTTCGCGCGCTGTCTGTGCTCTAGACATATCAGCACAGTGGTGACTTCACCGCTGTGCTGAAGAGAGTTCAGACAGCGTGCAAGATGAGAAGCAGCGCTGCGCTGCTTCTCATCAGCACTTTCAAATGTACCGGCATCTGTGATCTGTGATGCCGGTATATTTGAATGTGTGATCCTGAGCAGGGGGGCCGGTGCTGGAGCTGACACCATGGCAGCTGCCGCCAGGCCCCGCCGCCAGGTCACGGACCCCCACAGCAGTGCAGGGGGAGGTGCGGGGGAATGTGTGGGAGGGTGCAGGGAAGGGGGGCGGGGCTCATCGCACTGTACAGCCCAGCAAGGAGGCGACATGCTGTTTCCACATTTGCATGTCAACATGGCCCTGCCCATGTAGACATGAAATGACCGGAAGCAGCAAAATCGCGGCAGGAGCGGTCACATGACCGCTCTGAGCCGGGGGAGAGGGGCTGACAGCAGGGCAGGTAAGTGGTCTCTATCTACTTACCTGCCCCAATGTAGCCCCATAGGGAAATAATAAAAAAAAAGCAAATTAAGCCGGATAACCCCTTTAAAGGCCATGAGCCTCTGTTGGGCTGAGATGTTGCCCTGTGTGAGCCAAGGGATAATATGATAACCCTCGCGGCCGGACAAGGCCAGGTTTTTGCTTTTGATTATTGTGGAGGGATGTTGTAATACCCCTCGTGGTCTGAACTGTGTGTTTTTTTGTTTCCCCCCAATCCAAGCTCGGCACATGTTGCGCCCCCCTGCTGGATTTGGGAACTCTGCCAGCCCTTGGGGCAGGAGGAAGACTGTGACTTCGGCCCAGGAGTCCCTTGCAGCTCTCATGGACTTGGCCCATTTTGCCCCTGTGGACTAATCATGTCCTGTTTATGGACGTTGCCCCCTGGACTTAGTCCTGTCCTGTTTCAGGACAAAGTCCATGGGGGGAAAAGTCCATGGCCCCTGAGAGACTGAGCCCTATCCTGTGCAGCATGGAGGAGGGAAAAGTGAAACGGATGACCCGATGTGCTGGCCAGGTCAGGAAACAGGACAGTGTTTTTCAGTTTGTGCCCCCAGAACTTTGTGGATGAATTTTTCTTAAAGAAATATGCCCCCCACTTTGCAGTTGGTGGGAGATAATGACAAAACAATTTTGTGGGTAATCAAAGTCCCAAACAAAGAGACTGCTTCCTTGGACTGAGTGGGGTACTGTTGTTGGCCACAGTCCTCATGTTTAAATCAAGAAATGTTTTGATACTGTTTTAAGTGTAGAATGTGTGCATGCTTTTATGTTTTTCAGATGCCCAGTTGGTCGGGAATGACCAAGGTTAAAGAGGGGAGGGATATAAGAGGGTTACCCATGGTCAGTACTCCCCTGAAGACATCGTGCGCTGCATTGCCAATGTATATTGTGTAAGTTTTATGTGAGTTGTGCCACAATTCTGTCGCTGTGACAAGGTGGCATTGGGCTCCCTATTTGCTAGGAGGGAGTCTTGCACAAGAGATGCAGGACTAGGAGTTTTGGTGTAGCAGGCCTCATAGCATAGGGGTTGGGAGTTCCCGAGTTAGTAAGGGTATGTGTGCAACTTGCGTTCTTGATTTGACAAAAAAAATTGCACCCTCTGGCAGACTTTGACAATTGCAAACACTGCGCTTGACAAAAAAAAATGCATCCAAAACGCAAGCATTTTGGATGCGTTTTTGACAGGGTGAGTTTTTTAAAGGAGAAATAAAATATGATAGATTAGGATAATTGATAGATAGAAGAGATAGAAAAAAATAAAAATAATAGTTAGATAGAAAGAATATATAGAATAGACAATAAGAAAGAATATATAGAATAGATAGAAAGAAATAACAGAATAGCTCGAAAGAGTGACAGCTAGCTTTTCCAGCTGTTTTTTTTATTTTTTGGGGTAAAAAAAATTGAATTGGGGCCCCCCTATTTTTCTTATCTAGCACAGGAACAGCAGAAGCTGCGGGCTGCAACCCTCAGCTGTGTGCTGTACCTTGGCTGGTTCTGAAAAATAGAGGAGATCCCACACTTTTTTTAGTGATTTTTTTTTTTCTTTTTAAAAAATGACATGCGGTCACCCCCATTTTTCTAAAACCAGCCAAGGTACAGCAGCCAATCTGGGGCTGATATTATTAGGGTGGGAAGGGCCATCGTTATTTGGCCCTTTCCAGCCTAACATTGCACCAATTCTGGCTGAAGGACTACAGCTATGACCGCAAATCACCTGAGTGACGGCACCGCTGATCGTGCTGCTCACTTCAGTCACTCGGGTGATTTGCCGTCACGGGTGGAGGACTCCTGCTGTGACCGGAAATCACCTGAGTGACAGCACCGCTGATTGCGTAGCTCACTTCAGTCACTCGGGTGATATGCTGTCACAGATGGAGGACTCCAGCTGTGGCAGCAGCTAACCTGAGTGACGTCACTGCTGATAGCGCTACTCACTTCAGTTGCGGCCTGAACCTCACAGCGGGCAGTTTTGTTCTATGGCGCTCGCTGTGAGGGTCAGATTTAGCAGTGCTGGAAGCGTCGTGGGACCTTGTGTGGATTATGTCCGACCTGGTGGGAAGGTTGGAAGGTTAATAAAGTGATGAAAGAGAGTGCTTTTGTTGGTATATGCAACAGATGAGGACTTCTTTGTATATGTGTGACGGAGGACTTTATGCTGATCTAACGGTAGATGGCGATGTTGTGTAAAGTTTCCTTACTCACTGTATTGTAAAAAGTCTTTTCTTTTCTTCCTGGTTTCGTTTTTCACTTCCTGATGCAATGCTGTATGACTGTGCAAATCATTACCTCATGTTCTCTCAGAAGTAAAGAGCTTGTTATCCCATGTAATCTGCTCTGTGAACTTTGTTCTGCAACTGGGAAGCTAGAAGCTGTGCAACAGCTTTTTTGTCTTTTATTTGAAATAAAGGATTTTTCTGTGTTAGTGTTTATTTACTTTCACTTACAAATTAGTGATGAGGGGGAGTCTCATAGACGCCTGCCATGACTAATCTAGGACTTAGAGGCTTCCATGGGCTTCCATTAACTCCTTATTACCCGGATTGCCACCGCACCAGGGCAATCAGGATGATCTGGGTAAAGTGCTGGGACTGTCACATCTAACGGATGCGGCAATTCCGGTTGGCTGATATTTTTAGGCTAGGGGGCTCCCAATAACGTGGGTCTCCCAGCCTGAGAATACCATCCCTCATCTGTGAGGTTTTATCTTGGTTGGGTTTCAAAATGGAGAGGGACCACACGCCATTTATTGTTTGTTTGTTTTTTAATTATTTATTTATTTTACTATATGATATAGACCCGCCCACCGGCATCTGTGATTGGTTGTAGTCAGACAGCTGACACTCAGCATTTGGTTGCAGTCAGACGCGCCCCATCATAGGCGTCGGTGGGCGGGGAAGCAGTCAATATGAAATGAGCCTAATGAGCGGTCGGCACTTTCAGAAGCAGAGGAAAGGCGCTGCAGGAGTAGCGTGACACCTACGCCAGTAAATGGTGAGTATGAAGCGGAGAGAGACAGAGAGAGACAGAGAGAGAATGGAGAAAAGTTGGTGACCTGCGTTTTTGTTGACAAAAAATGCATACAAAATGCAACCAAAAAGCAGTGGAAACGCACAGCTAACATTTTGGTTGCATTTTGGACATACCTTATTCATTTCAATGGGTGACAAAACATGACCAAAACGCAAAAAGAATGAACATGCTGCTTTTTTTGGTCAAAGATTTTGAGAAATATATGTCAAAATAAACGCTGACAAAAAGAATGCAACGTGCAGATGGAAATTCTGATTTCTCATAGCCTTTGCTGGGGAAGCAAAACGCATGCAGTTTGTCAAATAACACAATGCAGTTTAAAACGCAACCAATACATAAGAAAATAATGCAACATGCGGACATAGCCTTAGTCAGATAGTGCCAGAGATGGTGTGAAGAAGCAGCTGAGTGGTGCAGCGGTAGAGAAACAGGCAGAAGCATTGGGCAGGAGGAAATCAGAAGCTGGTGAACTGAAGCATTATGTTACAGAGAGGTAGCCTGGAAGTAGAGCGTGAACTAGAATAGCGCCAAGAAGGATAAAGTGAATAGTGCGGTTATTGTAAGGACCTTAGGGGTACTTTGCACGCTGCGACATCGCTAGCTAATGATAGCGATGCCGAGCGCGATAGTACCCGCCCCCGTCGCACCTGTGATATGTAGTGCGAGCTGCCGTAACGAACATTATCGCTACGGCAGCTTTACACTCACATACCTGGTCGGCGACGTCGCTGTGACTGCCGAGGAAACCCTCCTTTAAGGGGGAGGTGCTTTAGGCGTCACAGCGACGTCACAAAGCGGCCGGCCAATCAAAGCGGAGGGGCAGAGATGAGCAGGATGTAAACATCCCGCCCACCTCCTTCCTTCCGCATAGCCGGTGGACGGCAGATGCAGGTAAGGAGATGTTTGTTGGTCCTGCAGCTTCACACACAGCGATGTGTGGCGCTGCAGGAATGACAAACAACATCTTACCTGCGGACGCACCGACATTATGGAAATGAACGACGTGACACAGATCAGCGATTTTTGACTGTTTCACGCTCGTTCATCTCCGCTCCTAGTATTTACACGTTGCGACGTCGCTACCGGATGTGCGTCACTTTTGTTTTGACCCCACCGATATCGCAGTAGCGTTGTCGCAACGTGCAAAGTACCTCTTAGTCTTCAGACAGTCACCGTCACTGCAGGATTGGGATCCTCGGATGCAACCCGGTAGAAGATAGCCTTTCAGAGAACAGTGAAGTGTAGAGAAGAAACTCTCATGCCGGTGAGACCCTGAGAACAGCCGTGATGGGGAGAGCCATGTTGAACTGTGAAACAATGCCTGTGAAATATGTGTGCCTCTCCTATGGGGAAGATTGGTGTTTCCAAGACACTGGTGACAGTAAAGACAAAGTGTTTTATAGCTGGCCCAAGTGTGGACTTTATTCTTATGGGAGTGAATCTGCAGCATGTTCCTTGGAGCAGCAGCAGCAGCGGACTGACAGCCCAGAAGTACCCGGTTACTCAGGTATCGCACCACAGCACCAACCCAAACACACACTGCAAACCCCTTTTCTGTAGCGTGTCAGGCGGGTGCTGGACTATGTCCCTCACCCCCGGCTACCAATCACAAGAGAATTGAGATAAGGCAGATGAGACTAGTCAGCAAGGAACGACTTGAGGAACCTGGAAATGGTGACAACATGCACAGTCACATCATCACTCACATACGGCCAGACTATCTATACAGACAACCCCTTTTACACAAATACATTGGTTGCTATTTATTGATTTCTTACCTCCTGTCTGCTCTCGCCATCTTTTCCGGCTTTTATTTTCTTCTTCATACCTAAAAATTAAAGTGGACATAGATATTGATGAGATACAATCTTTACATTCGGCCTCATTTACATTTCTGTTCCTGTTTTACGTCGCCCAACCTGAAGTTGCTGAGACACTGCAATATTGGATGGAAGGGCTCACGCCACCGGATTAGCTGGACGAGTGCTAGCGGATTTTTTATTGAATAGCACTCGGCCCAACGTTTTTCAGAGGGCCAGTGCTGAGGCCCAATTTGTTGTTTTACTGACAGAACCTCTTGGTGCCGGCTACAATTTGCCATTCAATCGGATAAGACTCATTCAGGTCTATGGTGCGAGGGACACATTGCCATCCGAGGGCGGTCAGATTTCTCCATCTTCTCCTCAGTGAGGTCATAAGCATCATTTACATCTGCTTTACAACAGCAGCAGTTTTGGAACAATTTGCTTCTCAGTAATCTAGATGGGTTAAAAGTTTCTCAAACTAATTTTTTGTTTAGGGACCACTTCACATTTGGAGTGACTTTAAGGGGCCAATGTGACAGAAAATACTTAAACGTGACAGCTTTAAAAAACTGCACCCCTCAAAGTAGTCAAAACCAAATCCAAGAAGCTTATTTACCCTTTAGATGCTTCACACTAATTAAAGCAATTTTGAACATTAAATTAACATTTTAATTTTTCGCACAAAAATGTGTTTATTTAGCAAAAAATTGTTCCATTTCACAAGGGTTACAGGAGAAATAATATGGAGCATAGAATTCTGTCCTATTTCTCCTGAGTATGTTGATACTGCATATTTAGTGGAAAAACGATGTGCGAGCGCAAGGTGGGGTCTGGAAGGGATGGAGCGGAATTTGCTATCTATTCCAGAGAGCATGCTGCATTTGTAGAGCCCCTGATGTGCAAACAGTGAAGACTCCCACAAGTGACCCCATTTTGGAAACTAAACCCCTCAAGGAATTCATCTAGATACGTGGTGCGCACCATAAATCCCCAGATGCTTCACAAAGTTTTATAACATTGAGCCGTGAAAATAAAAACACACATTGACATACAAATTTTGCTTTAGTTCCAATTTTCTCATTTTCACAAGGGTATTGGCAGAAATTACACAACACATTTTGGGGTCCATTTTTATTTCTGAGGACAGACACATACCTCCAAACTTTCCAAGAAAGGAAAGAGGGCCAAACTGTGTGTCACGCTATGTGTGCGCCACGGCGATTTTAGGCCACGCCCCTAACCATACCCATTTCACAACTAGTCACGCCCATAACCACTCCCCATCCACACCCATTCAGCACTGCCGATCACATTGTTTTATAAACAATAATTATAAACAGAAAAAATATAAAATATTCTTAATGCAAACTTGGTAGTATTTATTTTAAATTAGAATATTTTAAAGCAACAAAATTCTATTCTAAAGCAGATCTGACACCTTAATCTACAATAGGTAAAAGTTGCACATTACATATACTGTAAGATCTACTCTATTAGACAAATTATCTTTAATAACATTGTGCTTCTGGTTAACCCCTTTAACTCCCCCGGGAGTGCCGGTGTATTTGCAATGATGGTGCGTGAGGGAGTGCCGGTGTATGTGTAGTGATGGTGCGTGCAGGAGTGCCGGTGTATGTGCGGTCATGGTGCGTGCGGGAGTGCCGGTGTATGTACAGTGATGGTGCGTGCGGGAGTGCCGGAGTATTTGCAGTGATGGTGCGTGCGGGAGGGCCAGTGTACGTGTAGTGACAGTGCGTGCGGGAGTGCCGGTGTATGTGCGGGGATGGTGGGTGTGGGAGTGCCGGTGTATGTGCAGTGATGGTGCGTGCAGGAGTGCCGGTGTATTTGCGGTGATGGTGCGTGGGGGGGTGCCGGTGTATGTGCGGTGATGGTGCGTGCGGGAGTGCCGGTGAATGTGTAGTGATGGTGCGTGCGGGAGTGCCGGTGTATGTGTAGTGATGGTGCGTGCGGGAGTGCCGGTGTATGTGTAGTGATGGTGCGTGCGGGAGTGCCGGTGTATGTACGGTGATGGTGCGTGGGGGGAGTGCCGGTGTATGTGCGGTGATGGTGAGTGGGGGGAGTGCCGGTGTATCTGTAGTGATGGTGCGTGCAGGAGTGCCACTGTATGTGCGGTGATGGTGCGTGCGGGAGTGCCGGTGTATGTGCAGTGATGGTGCGTGGGGGGAGTGCCGGTGTATGTGCGGTGATGGTGCGTGGGGGGAGTGCCGGTGTATGTGTAGTGATGGTGCGTGCAGGAGTGCCGCTGTATGTGCGGTGATGGTGCGTGCGGGAGTGCCGGTGTATGTGCGGTGATGGTGCGTGCAGGAGTGCCGGTGTATGTGCGGAGATGGTGCGTGCGGGAGTGCCGGTGTATGTGCAGGGATGGTGCGTGCAGGAGTCCCGGTGTATGTGCGGGGATGGTGGGTGGGGGGAGTGCCGGTGTATGTGCAGTGATGGTGCGTGTCGGTGTATGTGTGGGGATGGTGGGTGGGGGGAGTGCCGGTGTATGTGCGGGGATGGTGGGTGGGGGGAGTGCCGGTGTATGTGCAGTGATGGTGTGTGTCGGTGTATGTGTGGGGATGGTGGGTGGGGGGAGTGCCGGTGTATGTGCGGGGATGGTGGGTGGGGGGAGTGCCGGTGTATGTGGGGGGATGGTGGGTGGGGGGAGTGCCGGTGTATGTGCGGGGATGGTGGGTGGGGGGAGTGCCGGTGTATGTGCGGGGATGGTGGGTGGGGGGAGTGCCGGTGTATGTGCGGGGATGGTGGGTGGGGGGAGTGCCGGTGTATGTGCGGGGATGGTGGGGTCTCTCTCTCTCAGCCTAAAAACAAAGAAAAAAAAAATGGGATCCGTCACCTCAGTTTTTACACAATCAGAGACGTATCCGTCGCACCAGGCACAAAGTGGATTGTCTTAAACCTTATCTCATGATTGTTACAATCAAAAGATACTCCGAGTGTATCAATGCACAATAAAGAATTCCATAAGCTTTTTTAGGATAAAACCCAAAACTTTATTAGGCAATCAAACATATAAATATTAAAATAAACAGGGAGACACACGTTGTTGAAGGACAGAAATATGCCACCGTTTTGAACACGCATCGGTATTTTCAGTCAGATAAAGCACAAGTATTGCAAATCGTTATTATTATTCTTTCATGTGTCAAACTATTAGTAGCAAGATATCATTATTTTAACCAAAATTATCAAGACATGAACATTGCAGACAGCAATTCCACCCTTCGTTATTGCTATTCTGGCATAATAAGCCTATATTCATATAGGTGCCTTGCCGTCAGCATGCTCAAGCCCTGTGCATACTATGCTCCACAATATGGATGTGTGTCAATAGCCGCATATACATACAATGCACCTATAGGCTCATAACAATCCCACAGATTGAACAAAATAGGTAAGTATATTATATTATATTTGGCCCATAAAAATAGATGAAATCAGGGCTTTTGTCTGTAAAGAGTATACATATACCGCCAATATCATAATCAAACTATATATTGTCATCACCATAAGACATGTGGGCAGACATATATATTATGAAAAGTAATTAACAGTCTTGACACACATCCAAGTTGTTCAATCATTCACAGATGAAAACGCTGCAATGTGCACAGTCAGAAGCACAAGTGGCAATGCTCTGAATAAAGGTGTTCATCTAGAAATGCACAGCATCACTATCGTATTCCACCACAGTGAGTGTGATTTGTTAATCACCAAGTGTGCAGGTATAGTTTGACACATGAAAGAATAATAATAACGATTTGCAATACTTGTGCTTTATCTGACTGAAAATACCGATGCGTGTTCAAAACGGTGGCATATTTCTGTCCTTCAACAAGGTGTGTCTCCCTGTTTATTTTAATATTTATATGTTTGATTGCCTAATAAAGTTTTGGGTTTTATCCTAAAAAAGCTTATGGAATTCTTTATTGTGCATTGATACACTCGGAGTATCTTTTGATTGTAACAATCATGAGATAAGGCTGAGGGGCACTTTGCACACTGCGACATCGCAGGTGCGATGTCGGTGGGGTCAAATTGAAAGTGACGCACATCCGGCATCGCATGCGACATCGCAGTGTGTAAAGCCTGGATGATACGATTAACGAGCGCAAAAGCGTCGTAATCGTATCATCGGTGCAGCGTCGGCGTAATCCATAATTACGCTGACGCGACGGTCCGATGTTGTTCCTCGCTCCTGCGGCAGCACACATCGCTGTGTGTGAAGCCGCAGGAGCGAGGAACATCTCCTACCGGCGTCACCGCGGCTTCCGTAGGATATGCGGAAGGAAGGAGGTGGGCAGGATGTTTACATCCCACTCATCTCCGCCCCTCCGCTCCGATTGGCCGCCTGCCGTGTGACGTCGCAGAGACGCCGCACGACCCGCCCCCTTAACAAGGAGGCGGGTCGCCGGCCACAGGGACGTCGCACGGCAGATGAGTGTGTGTGTGAAGCTGGCGTAGCGATAATTTTCGCTACGCCAGCTATCACCACATATCGCTGCTGCGACGGGGGCGGGGACTATCGCACTCGGCATCGCAGCATCGGCCTGCGATGTCGCAGTGTGCAAAGTGCCCCTTAGATTGTGTAAGTGGAGTGATGCTCCTTGATGTAAAGGTCCAGTCACACTAAACAACTTACCAGCGATCCCAACAACGATAGGGATCGCTGGTAAGTTGCTAGGAGGTTGCTGGTGAGATGTCACACTAAGCGACGCTCCAGCGATCCCACCAGCAACCTGACCTGGCAGGGATCGCTGGAGCGTCGCTACACGAGTTGCTGGTGAGCTCACCAGCAACCAGTGACCAGCCCCCAGCGCCGCGTGGAAGATGCTGCGCTTGGTAACTAAGGTAAATATCGGGTAACCAACCCGATATTTACCTTGGTTATCAGCGCACTCAGCTACACGTGCAGAGAGCAGGGAGCAGCGCACACTGAGCGCTGGCTCCCTGCTCTCCTAGTTACAGCACACATCGGGTTAATTACCCGATGTGTGCTGCAGCTAAATGTGCACAGAGCAGGGAGCAGCGCACAATGCTTAGCGCTGGCTCCCTGCTCTCCTAGCTACAGTACACATCGGGTTAATTAACCCGATGTGTCCTGCAGCTACATGTGCACAGAGCAGGGAGCAGCGCACAATGCTTAGTGCTGGCTCTCTGCTCTCCTAGCTACAGCACACATTGGGTTAATTAACCCGATGTGTCCTGCAGCTACATGTGCACAGAGCAGGAGCCGGCAGCACAGGCAGTGAGAGCGGCGGAGGCTGGTAACAAAGGTAAATATCGGCTTCTTGGTTACCCGATGTTTACATTGGTTACCAGCCTCCGCAGAAGCCGGCTCCTGCTGCCTGCACATTTAGTTGTTGCTGTCTCGCTGTCATACACAGTGATGTGTGCTTCACAGCAGGAGAGCAACAACTAAAAAATGGCCCAGGACATTCAGCAACAACCAACGACCTCACAGCAGGGGCCAGGTTGTTGCTGGATGTCACACACAGCAACATCGCTAGCAACGTCACAAAAGTTGTTCGTTAGCAGCGATGTTGCTAGCGATGTTGCTTAGTGTGACGGGGCCTTTAGTTGGGACAAGTTTGCTAATTAATAAACTGGATTGTGTCCGATTGCAAAAAACTGACACATCCGGTTTTTGCTCTGCGGCACAATACGGCGCTCTGCAGAAAAATGCAACGGGTTTTTTTTTTGCCGCCGGTTGCATTTTTTCCCGCATAGACTTGCATTAGCGCCGTATTGTGCCGCATGGCCTTGCATTGTGACCGTTTTTTGCCGGATGTGGCATATTTAGCCGATGCGTCGCCAGATGGAACGTTGCCTGGCACTTTTTTGTGTGGCGAAAAAAACGCATTTACAATGCATGCCTGTGGACGCCGGATGCGTTTTTTTTGCACTGCGCATGCTCAGTATCAAGCCGCATCCGTGAGAAACCGGAAGGGCCGCATGGAAAAACTTATGTAACGGATCCGTTTTTTCACCGCATCCGTTGCATAGGTTTTTGAGCTGGATTGAGCCGCACTGCTCAAACCGGCGCAGTGCAAAAAAAACGCATCCGGCGTCCATAGGTCCGGGGAGGAGAAACCACCCCTCTTGATTTCCCCTCCTCCCCGAATCTAAGGTATTTGCAATGCAAAGTGATCGCAGCCACCGGGGCCGCGATCTCGCCATGACATACTGGATACGTCATGGGTCCTTAAGTACCAAGGAGCCATGACGTACCCAGTACGTCATAGGTCGCTTAGGGGTTAATGTGCCTTCCCGCACACACACACACATATACACACACACACACACACACACCATTCTTCTCACCTGTCCCGCGCTCCCTCGGCTGCCTCATCTCTGCTTCGTGCGGCTCCCCAGGCCCGTGCCCCTGTAGCATCGCGGCCGGTGCAGGGGTCGCAGCCACTGTCAGTGACTTATGTCAGATGATTGTTTTGCCGGCGCGAGAGCGCAGAGTCCGTGACTCAGATATCAGCGCCGCCGGCAAAACACTCATCTAACAAAGCGCAGACAGTGACTGCGGCCCCTGCACCGGCCGCGATGCTACAGGGGCACGGGCCTGGGGGCCGCGTGTTTGAGACCGCTGATTTACACGATCACATCTAGTGACGGGACAGACAGCACGACACAGAACACATTACTCACCGCTCCGCTCCAGCAGGGGTCCACACCTCGCGCCACCAGAACTCCCGTCCTCTCTGCCCCCAGGGCGGCCGATCTTCCTCATTTCTTTCTCCATAACGCTGTCTGGAAATCCCCTCTCCATCATATTACTCCTCCGATCCACGAACGATAAATTCTCCGATGAACGAACGATAACTCCTCAGATCCAAGAACGTAACTGCACAACACCGACTTCTCCTCGCTCCAACTACAACCCACAAGGGCCTATCAGTCAGCTCGGCCTTTATATAGGACCTGCGGTTCGCGCCAACGGTGACCTCCAATCAGAAGCTGTTTGGCGAATGTCCCTGAACACGTCATGGGCCTGACAACAGGTTTAAAAAAAGGTCATAGAAAGTTCACAGCGTTAAAGGGGCCTCGCTGCAGCGAGTGTAATATGCAATATCTAGCTGTCTATTATCTATCTATCATCTATCTATCTATCTATCCCTCTTTTATCTATTATCTATCCCTCTATCTATCTATCATCTATCTATTATCTATCTTTCATCTATCTATTATCTATCTATCTATTAGATATCCCTCTATCTATCCCTCTATCTATCTATCTCTCTATCTATTATCTATCTTTCATCTATCTTTCTATTATCTATCTATCTATTAGATATCCCTCTATCTATCCCTCTATCTATCTATCTCTCTATCTATTATCTATCTTTCATCTATCTATCTATTATCTATCTATCTATCCCTCTATCTATCTACCTATCTATCTACCCCTCTATCTGTCTTTTGGTTTTTTAATGTTGAATTAATAAAATTATGTATTTTATCATTGTCTATAGCTATTCTGTGTGAATCGGGTTGTTTTTTTTAGATACATAATAGAAAACAGATAATAGAGAGATAGATAACAGAAAGAACATATAGAATAGATAATAAGAAAGAACATATAGAATAGATAGAAATAAATAACAGAATAGCTTAATAGCTTAAGGGATAGCTATTTTGGCCAGCTGGTTTTTTTTTTGTTTTTTTTTTGTAATTTAGTTAAAAAAATGACGTGGGGTCCCCCCCATTTTTCATGTCCAGCACAAGAACAGCAGCTGCTGCGTTTTGCAACCATCAGCTGTTTGGAAAACCTTGGTTAGGAAAAATATAGATCCCTCAATTTTTTTTTTTTTTAATTATTTGATTTATTTTTTTTAAAAAAATGATGTGGGGTCACCCCCATTTTTCTAAAACCAGCCAAGGAGCAGCAGACAACTGGGGGCTAATATTATTAGGGTAGAAAGGGTCATAGTTATTTGGCCCCTTTCCAGCCTAACAATAGCAGCTCTTCCGTTGCCCTGGTGCGGTGGCTATCAAGGTAATAAGGAGTTAATGGCAGCCCACAGCAGCCACTGGATTAGTGATGGCAGTCGGCTATGAGACCCCGCCCCATCACTAATCTGTAAGTGAAAGTAAATAAACACAAACAGCCCAAAAAAATCCTTTATTTGAAAGAAAAGACAAAAAAGCGCCCTCTTTAACCACTTTATTAACCCCCCAAACAACTCTCCAGGTCTGACGTAATCCACAAGAGGTCTCACAATGCTTCCAGTGCTGCTACATCTGATGCTCACAGCGAACGCCATGCAACATGACTGCCCGCTGTGAGCTCCACTCAGCAAGTGAAGTGAGCCGCATGATCAGCGGTGACTTCACTCAGGTTACCCACGTCCGCAGCTGGAGTCCTCCACCTATGATAGCAAATCACCCAAGTTATTGAAGTGAGCAGCGCAATCACTGGGACGTCACTCAAGTGATTTGCTGTCACAGGTTTAGGCTGTGGCCATGCTGTTGCCACAGCTAACATGAGTGACGTCACCGCTGAGTGCATGGCTCACTTCAGTTGCAGACTGAACTTCACAGCAGGCAGTCCTGTTGTATGGCACTCGCTGTGAGCTTCAGATATGTACTAGTGCTGAAATCGTCATAGGACCTTGTGTGGATTACGTCGGACCTGGAGGGTTGTGTTGGGGTTAATAAAGTGGTGAAAGAGAGTGGTGTTTTGTCTTTTATTCCAAATAAAGCATTATTTCGTTGTTTATGTTTATTTCATTTCAGTTACAGATTAGTGATGCAGGGTGTCTTGGGTAGGCGCCTTCCGTGACTAATCTAGGACTTCGTGGCAGCTATGGGCTGCATTAACTCCTTATTACTCTGATTGCCACCGCATCAGGAAAATCGGGATGAGCCAGGTAAAGTCCCATGACTCTCGCATCTAATGGATGCGGCAATTCCGGGCGGCTGCTGGCTGATATTTTTAGGCTGGGGGCTCCCAATAATGTGGGTCTCCCCAGCCTGAGAATACCAGCCCTCAGCTGTGAGGCTTTATCTTGGCTGATATCAAATTTGGGGGGGGCCAAATGCCATTTTTTTAAATTATTTATTTATTGTACTGTGTGATATAGACCCGCCCACTGGCGTCTGTGATTGGTTGCAGTCAGACAACTGTCACTCAGCTTGGAAGTGCATCTCACTGCAACCAGTCACAGCCACCAGTGGGCGGGGGAAGCAGTGCATATTCAATGAAGGTAATGAGCTGCCCGGGAAGTGAATGACCAGCCATGGGAGCAGTGTGATAGTCGCATCGGTGATTTGGTAAGTGTGAATTGCTTGTTCCTACCCCTTTGCCCCAAATTCTGGACCCCATTGACTTTATGGGAATTGACATCTAGCCACATACCAGAGATCAATCCCCCACCGACCTCGAGTCAGTGGGGGATTATTCTGCCAGTCCTCTGAAACGCAGGGACAAGATGCAAAAAGAATTGACATGCTGCATCTTGGCTGCGTCTTCAAAAACGTAGCTAAGATGCAGTCAAAAAAAGATGCACTGTGCAGACAGCAAAATAGAAATCTCATAGACTTTGCTGGGAGAAGGAAATGCATGCATTTAGGTGCATCTTTGTGACGTCAAAAATGCACGAAAAATGCAGTAAAAGATGCAGCGTGTGAATATAGCCTTATCCTCCAGTCACTTCCAGAGCTGCAGTCACTATTCTACAGTTGCGTTTTTTTCTTGTGTATTGGTTGCTTTTTAAACTGCACTGTGTCAGTGACAAACTGCATGCTTTTGCTTCCACAGAAAAGTCAGAATTTCCATGCGCATGTTGCTTTTTTTAGGCATTGTTTTGTTTGTCAAATATTTGTCAAAATCTTTGCCTAAAAAAAGCAGCATGTCACTTCTTTATTGCGTTTTGGTCACATTTTGTCACCCATTTAAATGAATGAGGTGTGTCAAAATGCAACCAAAATGTTAGTTGTGCGTTTGCACCACGTTTTGGTTGATTTTTGGATGCATTTTTGTCAACCAAAACGTAGGTCACCAACTTTTCTCCATTCTCACTCTCTCTCTCTCTGTCTCTCTTTGCCTCATACTCACCAATCACCAGCACAACGTTTACACTGCTCCCATGGCCTCTCCTGCTACTGAATGTGGCGGCTTCTCATTAGCCTCATTTCGTATTCACTGCACCAGCTCATTAGGCTTATTTCATATTCACTGCTTCCCTGCCCACCAGCACCTATGATTGGTTGCAGTCAGAAGCATCCCCACGCTGAGTGACAACTGCCTGACTGCAACCAATCACAACCGCTGGTTGGCGGGTCTATATCCTACAGTAAAATAAATAATTTAAAAAAAACGGCCTGCGTTCCCCCTTAATTTTGATACCCAGCCAAGATAAAGCCTCACAGCTGGGGGCTGGTATTCTCAGGCTGGAGAGACCCACGTTATTGGAAGCCCCCCAGCCTAATAATATCAGCCAGCAGCCACTCGGAATTGCCGCATCCATTAGATGTGACAGTCCCTGGACTTTACCGGGCTCATCCCGAATGCTCGTGTGGTGGCAATCGAGGTAATAAGAAGTTAATAGCAGCCCATAGCTGCCGTTAAGTCCTAGCTTAGTTATGGCAGGCGTCTATGAGACACCCCCTCATTACTAAGCTGTAAGTGAAAGTAAATAAATACGACCACCAAAAATTCCTTTATTTGAAATAAAAGACAAAAAAGCCACCCTTTTTCACCACTTTTAAACCTCCCAAACACCCCTCTAGGTCCGATGTAATCCACACAAGATCCCACGACACTTCCACTTCTGCTTCATCTGTCACTCACAGCGAGCACCATAGAACAAAACTGCTCACTGCGGGCTCCATCCAGCAACTGAAGTGAGTCGCTCTATCAGCGGTGACGTCACTCAGGTTACCCGCGGCCACGGCTGGAGTCCTCCTGTGACATCAAATCAACCGAGTGACTGAAGTGAGCAGCGCAATCTGCTGTGCTGTCACTCTGGTGATTTCCGATCACAGCTGGAGTTCTTCACCTGTGACCGCAAATCAGGTCACAACACAGAGACAGCCGCACTATGTGAATGAACTCGGGTGAACCTCTGACGTCACAGCTGCGGGCCCCGCACTACTCCCTGTGTCGCAGCACTGATGTCAGAGCTCATTCTCATCGCGCCACTGTTTGCTGTTAGCAGGCTATGGTGCTCGCTGTAACAGGACAGGGATGTAGCAGTGCTGGAAACATCGTGGGACCTCGTGTGGATTACGTCGGCCTGGAGGGGTGTTTGGGAGGTTAATAAAGTGGTGAAAAAGGGCGCTTTTTGGTCTTTTATTTCAAATAAAGGATTTTGGGGTGTTTGTGTTTATTTATTATTATTATTATTATTATTTATTACTATAGCGCCATTTATTCCATGGCGCTTTACATGTGAAAGGGGTATACAAAATAGGGACAAGTACAATAATCATAAACAATACAAGGCACAGACTGGTACAGGAGGATGGAGGTCCCTGCCCGCAAGGGCTCACAGTCTACAAGGGATGGGTGAGGATACAGTAGGTGAGGGTAGAGCTGGTCGTGTGGCGCTGTATGAGACTGAGGGTTACGGCAGGTTGTAGGCTTGTCAGAAGAGGTGGGTCTTCAGGTTTCTTTTGAAGCTTGTCAAGGTAGGCGAGAGTCTGATATGTTGTGGCAGAGCATTCCAGAGTATGGGGAATGCACGTGAGAAATCTTGGATGCGATGGTGGGAAGAGGAGATGAGAGGGGAGTAGAGAAGGAGATCTTGTGAGGATCGAAGGTTACGTGTAGGTCGGGGAGTAGCGGGGGGACAGGTGGATTAGTCGGGAGTCATAGTTTAGAATAGATTTTAGGGGTGCAAGACTGTTAGAGGGGAGGCCACAGAGCAGGAGGTTGCAATAATCCAGGCGGGAGAAAATAAGGGCATGCACTAGGGTTTTTGCAGCTTCATGGGTAAGAAATGCACGGATCACGGAAATGTTTTTGAGTTGGAGGTGGCAGGAGATGGAGAGGGCTTGGATGTGTGGCTTGAAAGAGAGAGCAGAGTCTAGAGTTACTCCTAAGCAGCGAGCACGTGGGACTGGGGAAAGTGAGCAGCCATTGACATTGATGGATGCATCAGGTGGGGGGAGGAGGAAAGATAATGAGTTCCGTTTTGTCTATGTTCAGTTTTAGGAATCGAGCAGAGAAAAATGATGAAATAGCAGACAGACATTGTGGGATTCTGGTTAGTAGGGAGGTGATGTCAGGTCCAGAGAGGTAGATCTGCGTATCATCAGTGTAGAGGTGATACTGAAAGCCATGGGACTCTATGAGTTGTCCCAGGCTGAAGGTGTAGATGGAGAACAGCAGGGGTCCTAGAACTGAACCTTGGGGGACCCCAACAGATAGGGGGCGGGATGAGGAAGTGGTATGAGAGTGGGAGATGCTGAAAGTTCAGTCGGTTAAGTATGAGGAGATCCAGGATAGGGCCAAGTCTGTGATGCCCAGAGATGAGAGAATTTGTAGTAGAAGGGAATAGTCTACTGTGTCAAAGGTAGAGGACAGGTCCAGGAGGAGGAGGACAGAGGAGTGTCACTTGGCTTTGGTCATTAGTGACTTTAGTTAGGGCAGTTTTAGTGGAATGATGCGGTCGGAAGCCAGATTGTAGCTGATCAAAGAGGGAGCAGGAAGCGAGGTATGAGGTAAATTCAAGATGGACCTGCTGTTCCAGTAGTTTTGAGGCATAGGGGAGAAGTGATATGGGGCTATAGTTTGACACAGAGGAAGGGTCAAGGGAGGGCTTTTTGAGGATGGGTGTAATGGAGGCATGTTTAAAGCATGAAGGGAATACACCAGTTGTTAGTGATAGGTTGAAGAGATGGGTTAGGGTTGGGATGGAGACTGTGATGAGATTGGGGATGAGGTGGGATGGGAGTGGATCAAGCGGACAGGTGGTGAGATGTGATCTTCAGAGTCTAGTGGAAAGATGATCTTCTGTCATGGTGGAGAAGCTGGATTTGGAGGAAGAAGGCAGAGTAGTTGTGAGGAGGGGCTGTGGTGGGCCAAAGCTTTCTCTGATAATTGTCAATATGCTTGAAGAAAGAGGCAAAGTTTTCAGCTGAGATGAGAGGAGAGGGAGGTTGTGGCGGGGGATGGAGGAGAGAGTTAAAAGGGTTGTGAGATAGAGAGGATATGAGAGATGAGAAGTAGGTTTGTTTTGCAGTAGTGAGTGCAGACTTGAAAGTGGTGAGGGCTGTTTGTATGTGACAAAGTGCTCAGCGGAATGAGACCTCTTCCATCTGTGCTCAGCGATTCTGGAAGCCCGTCTCAATTCTTTTGTCTGACTCGTGTGCCACGGTTGCCTGTTGATTGTACAGGTTTTGGTGTGTGTGAGGGGGCGGCCAATTCAAGAGCTGCAGAGATGGTGGTGTTATATAAAGTGGCAGCAGCATCTGCATCTTGTAGAGAAGCAATGTCTGCAAGAGGGAGAAGGGACTGAGAAAGGGAGTGTAAATCAAAGTGTTTGATATTTCTACGAGGGTGTGAAAGTTTGTGGAGGGGGGTTGCGTACTTGGAGCATTTGCTAGCGATGTCCAGCGCGCTAGCACCCGCCCCCGTCGCACGGCCAATATGTGGTGATAGCTGCCGTAGAGGACATTATCGCTACAGCAGCGTCACACGCACATACCTGCTCTACGATGTCACTGTGACCGGCGAACTGCCTCCTTTCTAAGGGGGCGGTTCGTTCAGCGTCACAGCGACGTCACAGCAGCGTCACTGAACCGCCGCCCAATAGAAAAGGAGGGGAGGAGATGAGCGGCCGGAACATGCCGCCCACCTCCTTCCTTCCTCCTTTTCCGGTGGACGGAGGTAAGGAGATGTTTGCCGTTCCAGCGGCGTCACACATAGCGATGTGTGCTGCCGCAAGAACAACAAAGAACATCGTACCTGCAGCAGCACTGATATTATGGAAATGAACGACGTGTCAACGAGCAACGATTTTGCACTTTTTGCATTCGTTGATCGTCGCTCATTTGTTTTACATGCTGCGATATCGCTACCGGCGCCGGATGTGCGTCACTAACGATGGGACCCGACGATATATCGGCAGCGATGTCGCAGCGTGTAAAGTACCCCTTAGAGAGGTTAGATAGGGAACAGAGGCGAGTGAAGATTAGGTCGAGTGTGTGGCCATCTTTGTGAGTAGCTGCAGAGGAACGTTGGGTGAGGCCGAAGGAGGAAGTAAGTGTTAGAAGTTTAGAGACAGATGAGTGGGAAGTGTCAATGGGGATGTTAAAGTCACCCATAATGATGGTGTGGATATTGGTGGAAAGGAAATGTAGTAGCCAGGTGGTGAAATGGTCCAAAAAGGCGGTGGCTGGCCCTGGAGGGCGGTAAATGACAGCCAGTTGAAGGTTGGAGGGGGATGATGCGAACAAAGTGCACCTCGAAAGAGGGGAGAGTAACAGTGGGTGGCAGTGGAATTGGTGCAAAGTAGCATTGGTCGGACAGGAGCAAACCAACTCCTCCACCATGCTTGTTAACTTTACTTTCACTTACAGATTAGTGATGGGGACGGGGTCTCATAGATGACTGCTATCACTAATCTAGGACTTAGTGGCCTCTGTGGGCTGCCATTAACTCCTTCTTGCCCCGATTGCCACCGCACCAGGGCAACGGGAAGAGTCAGGTCCAGCGCCAGAATTGGCACACCTTATGGAAGCGCCACTTCTGGGGTGGCTGTGGGCTCCTATTTTTAGACTGGAAGGGGCCACGTAACGATGGCCCTTCCCACCCTAATAATATTAGCTCCCAGTTGTCTGCTGCACCTTGGCTGGTTTTAGAAAAATGGATGGAACCCCACGTCATTTTATTTTCCCAAAAAATTAAAAAAACAGCTGGCTAAGCTAGCTATCCCTCTATCAAGCTTTTCTGTTATTTCTTGCTATCTATTCAACCTGTTCTTTCTATCTATTCTATATGTTCTTTCTATCTATCTATCTATTTTTTCTATCTATCTATGCTAGCTAGCTATAAATTATCCTATCCTATCATATTTCACTTCTTTAAAAAACGCACTGACAAAAACGCATCAAAAACGCATGCGTTAATTTTGTGAAACGCAGTGTTTACAGTTGTCAAAGCCTGCCAGAGGGTGCATTTTTTTGTCAAACCAGGAACGCAGCGTGCTGACATAGCCTCATCCTCCAGTCACTTCCAGACCTGCAGTCACTATTCTACTGTTATGTTAAATTTTATCCTCCAGTCACCTGCAGAGCTGCAGTCCCTATTCTGATGTAACATTGTGTATTATTCTTTTGTTACCTCCAGAGCTGTGGTCACTATTTTGCTGTTACATCATGTCTCATCCTCCAGTCACCTCTAAAGCTGCGGACACTATTCTGCTGTTAAATCATATGTTCTCCTTCAGTCACCTCCAGAGTTGCACTCACTATTCTGCTGTTACATTGTCTATAATCCTCCTGTCACCTCCAGAGCTGCAAACACTATTCTGCTTTTTTGTAATGTCTTTTCCTGCAGTCATCTGCAGAGTTTCAGTCACTGCTGTTACATCTTGTATTACCCTACCCTCAACTAACCTCTAGAGCTTCAGTCACTATTCTGCTGTTGAATCAGATCTTATCCTTCAGTAACTTTCAGAGCTGCAGACACATGACTTATCCTCCAGTCAACTCCAGAGCTGTAGTCACTATTCTGCTGTTACATTACGTCTTATCCTCCAGTCACCTCCAGACCTGCAGCCACTATTCTGCTGTTATGTTATATTTTATCCTCCAGTCAGCTTCAGAGCTGCAGTGACTATTCTACTATTACGTAAAACATGAACCTCTAGTCACCTCCAGAGCTGTAGTCACTATTCTGCTGTGACATCCTGTCTTATCCTTCAGTCACCTCTAAATTCTGCTGTTCCATTATGTCTAATCCTCTAGTCATCTCCAGAGCTGCAGTCACGTTTCTACAGTTACATAAAGTATTAACCCCCAGTCACCTCCACAGCTGCTGTAGTCACTATTCTACTGTTATGATATATTTTATCCTCCAGTCACCTCCAGAGCTGCAGTCACAATTATGCTATTGCATCAGATCTTATCATCCAGTCACCTCCAGAGCTACAGACACTCTTCTACAATTATATTATGACTTATGCTCCAGTCACCTCCAGAGCTGTAGTCACTATTCTGCTGTTACATCCTGTCTCATGCTCCAGTCACCTCCAGAGCTGTAGTCACTAGTCTGCTGTTACATCTTGTGTTATGCTCCAGTCACCTCCAGAGCTGCAATCACTTTTCTGCTGCTACATCATATCTTTTTTTCCAGTCCCCTCCAGAGGAGCAGTCACTATTCTGCTGTTACATCGTGTCTTATCCTCCAGTCACTTCCAGAGCTGCACTCTCTATTCTGCTGATACTTCCCATACACGGTAAGTTTTTTAACTGCAAGTGAGGACACACATTAGCTAGGGACCCCAACGTAAGAAAATACCGTGACGAGGTGTTGGGGCTCTGTTGCATAGATTAATTCAATAGCTAAATATCTCCAGCGCTTCAGTCACCATTGTGCTGTTACATCTTGTCTTATGTTCAAGTCACCTCCAGAGCTGCGTCTACCGTTACATCCTGTCTCATCCGCCAGTCACCTTTAAAGCTGCGGTCACTATCCTACTGTTACATTGTGTCTTATCCTCCAGTCACCTCCAGAGCTGCAGTCACTGTTCTCATGTTACATCATGTCTAAAGGGTGCTTTACACGCTGCGACATCGCTAGCGATAGCACCCGCCCCCGTTGTACGTGCGACATTTAGTGTTCGCTGCCATAGCGAACATCATCGCTATGGCAGCGTCACACGCACATACCTTGTCAGCGACGTCGCTGTGACCGCCAAACAATCCCTCCTTCAAGGGGGAGGTGCGTTCGGCGTCATAGCGACATTACTGCGTCGTTACTAAGCGGCCGCCCAATAGCAGAGGAAGGGCGGAGATGAGCGGCCGGAAAATGCCGCCCATTACCTTCCTTCCTCATTGCCGGTGGAGGCAGGTAAGGAGATGTTCGTCGTTCCTGCGGTGTCACACATAGCGATGTGTGCTGCCGCAGGAGCGACGAACAACATCATACCTGCAGCAGCAACAATATTAAGGAAACGACGTGTCAACGAGCAACGATTTTTCACGTTTTTGTGCTCGTTGATCGTTGCTCCTTGGTGTCACACGCTGCGATGTCGCTAACGGCGCAGGATGTTCGTCACTAACGACGTGACCCCGACGATATATCATTACCGATATCGCAGCGTGTAAAGCACCCTTTAGCCTTCTGTTACCTCCAGGGCTGCAGTCACTATTCTGCTGTTACATCGTGTTTTATCCTCCAGTCATCTCCAGAGCTGCAGACACTATTCTGTTATTACGTCAGATTTTATCCTCCAGTGCCACAGACACTATTCTACAGTTAACTTATGACTTATCCTCCAGTCACCTCCACAGCTGTAGTCACTATTTTGCTGTTATATCACATCTTATCCTCCAGTCACCTCCAGACCTGCAGTCACTATTCTGCTGTTACTTCATCTCTTATCCTCCAGTGACCTCCATAGCTGCAGTCACTTTTCTCCTGTTGCATAACATATTCATCTCCAGTCACCTCCACAGCTGCAGTCACTACTCTACTGTTACATTGTGTCTTATCATCCAGTCACCTCCAGAAATGCAGTCACTATTCAACTATTACATAAAGCTTGAACCTCCAGAGCTGCATTTACTATTCTGCTGTTACATTCTGTCTCATCCTTCAGTCACCTCTAAAGCTGCTGACACTATTCTTCTGTAATATCTTGTCTTATCCTCCATTTACCTCCAGAGCTGCAGTTACTATTCTGCTAATACATCAGATCTTATCCTCCAGTCACCTCCACAGCTGTAGTCACTATTTTGCTGTTATATCACATCTTATCCTCCAGTCACCTCCAGACCTGCAGTCACTATTCTGCTGTTACTTCATCTCTTATCCTCCAGTGACCTCCATAGCTGCAGTCACTTTTCTCCTGTTGCATAACATATTCATCTCCAGTCACCTCCACAGCTGCAGTCACTACTCTACTGTTACATTGTGTCTTATCATCCAGTCACCTCCAGAAATGCAGTCACTATTCAACTATTACATAAAGCTTGAACCTCCAGAGCTGCATTTACTATTCTGCTGTTACATTCTGTCTCATCCTTCAGTCACCTCTAAAGCTGCTGACACTATTCTTCTGTAATATCTTGTCTTATCCTCCATTTACCTCCAGAGCTGCAGTTACTATTCTGCTAATACATCAGATCTTATCCTCCAGTCACCTCCAGAGTTGCAGATACTATTCTGCTATTACATCTCATCGTATCCTCCAGAGGTACAGACACTATTCTACACTTACTTATGTTATGACTTATCCTCCAGTCACCTCCAGAGATGTAGTCGCTATTTTGCTGTTATATCATACTTTATCCTACAGTCACCTCCAGAGCTGCAATCACTATTCCGCTGCTACTTCATATCTTATTCTCCAGTCACCTCCACAGCTGCAGACAGTATTCTACAGTTATGTTATGACTTATCCTCCAGTCACCTCCAGAGCTGTACTCACTAGTCTGCTGTTACTTCTTATATTATCCTCCAGTCTTCTCCAGAGATTCAGTTACTATTGTGCTCTTACATTGTGTCTTATGCTGAAGTCACCTTCAGAGCTGCAGTCACTTTTCTGCTGTTACATCTTGTCTTACCCTCAAGTCACCTCCAGAGCTGCAGTCACTATTCAGCTGTTACATCGTGTCTTATCCTCCAGTCACCTCCAAAGCTGCAGTCACTATTCTGCTGTTACTTCGTGTCTTATCCTCCAGTGACTTCCAGAGCTGCAGACACTTTTCTACTGTTACATAAATTATTAATCTCCAGTCACCTCCACAGCTGCAGTCACTATTCTACTGTTACATTGTGTCTTATCCTCCAGTCACTTCCAGAACTGCACTGACTATTCTGCTTTGACATCGTGTTTTATCCTCCAGTCACTTTTAGAGCTGCAGACACTATTTTATGACTTATCCCCCAGTCACCTCCAGAGCTGCAGTCACTATTCTGGTATTACATCATTTCTTAGCCTTCTGTCACCTCCAAAGCTGCAGTCAATGTTGTGCTGTTACATCTTTTCTTATCCTCCAGTCACCTCCAGAGCTGCAGTCACTATTCTGCTGTTAAATCGTCTTTTATCCTCCAGTCACTTCCATAGCTGCAGTCATTATTCTGCTGTTACATTGTGTCTTATCCTCCTGTCACCTTCAGAGCTGCAGTCACTATTCTACCGTAATATCATGTCTCATCCTCCAGTCACCTTTAAAGCTGCCGTCACTATTCTACTGTTACATTGTGTCTTATCCTCCAGTCACCTCCAAAGCTGCAGTCACTGTTCTGATGTTACATCATGTGTTAGCTTTCTGTTACCTCCAGAGCTGTAGTCACTATTCTGCTGTTGAATCATATCTTATCTTTAGTCACTTCCAGAGCTGCAGGCACTACTCTCCAGTTATGTCATGACTTATCTTCCAGTGTCCTTCAGAGCTTTAGTCACTATTCTGCTGTTAAATAAAGTATAAACCTCCAGTCACCTCAAGAGCTATAGTTACTATTCTACGCTTACATTTTGTCTTAACCTCTAATCACTTCCAGAGCTGCAGACACTATTCTACATTTATGTTATGACCTATCCTCTAGTCACCTCCAGAGCTGCAGTCACTATTCTTATGTTCCATCATGTCTTATCCTCCAGTCACCTCTAGAGCTGCAGTCACTATTCTACCGTTACATCATGTCTCATCCTCCAGTCACCTTTAAAGTTGCAGTTACTATTCTACTGTTACATTGGGTGTTATCCTCCAGTCACCTCTAGAGCTGCAGTCACTATTCTGATGTTACATCATGCCTTAGCCTTCTGTTACCTCCAAAGCTGCAGTCACTATTCTGCTGAGCCACTTACAGAGCTGCAATCACTTTTCTGCTGCTACATCAGATCTTATCCTCCAGTTACCTCCAGAGCTGTAGTCACTATTCTGCTGTTACATCCTTTCTTATGCTCCAGTCACCTCCAGAGCTGTAGTCACTTTTCTGTTGTTGTTGTTCTTGTTCTACCGGAGCAGGTCCCACCTCGTTGTCATTGCCTTGCACAGCCTTGGAAGGCCCCGCAGCGTTCCCGTCGTCCGGTGCCTGCATCCTTTGTTCCCACTCGGTCATTTCTCACCACTCTCGCGGGGACTGGGGCACACTGGGAGCTTCCGGGTCCGGTTACTGCCGACTTCCGCCCACACTCTCAGGACTCGTGGGCGGTGCTTCTATTTGCGCGCTTTTGCAGTTTCGCTCTCTTTTGGGCACAGTGATGGCGCAGCCAGTTTTTCAGAATTAAAGATGGCGACAATGTTGCAGGCGGGGGCCACTGACGCTCCTTCTCGGGGGCCTTCTTGGATCCGGGTTCGCTGCTACGGCTCGAGTGGTGACCGGACCCGGGCTCGAGCAGCCGCCTGTCCTCACAAGCATCGGAAAGGGGGGATATTTACAAGGGAGGTGTTGTGTCTGTGACGCCACCTGTGGGTTGCAGTGAGGGATGGTGGCACCGCCGCTGCCTGGTGATGTGGCGCCCGGGGCTGATGGAGCGGGGCAGAAAGGTGGGATCCCCTCCACGGGTAGGGGAGGTGTAGTCCCGGGGCCCGCGGTCGGAACACGGGAGTGATGGCTGCTGGACCGGGGGACAATGGTGTACTCGCAGTTCAGTAATTTCACACAAGTCCAGTAGTAAACCAAGTTGTCAGTGGCCGGCTGCATTTGGAGGGTGCATTCGGGTCTCGCACCCAGGTTAGTGAAAAGGTTTCCCTTCTTCCTGCACTTTGTGTTTGTCTTTCCTATTGGACGACTTCACTTGTAATGGAAAAGTCCACTCCGGTTTTGTGTGTGTTGGGAGCTGTGGCCAGCGAAAGCTGACCCTTGGGATCTCAGTGGGTTCTGGCGGACACCCTATCCCCCGTGTTGGGCTTCCGTTTCGCTGTATCTGGGCAGTTAATGGGACAAAGTCTGGAACCTTGTCCCCGGCTGGTTAATTGGAGAGGGTCTTGGAACCTTCCTCGCCCTAGGGTTCAGGCACCCCGACTGTGCACGGCCTCCGTACCGGATTCCCGCTGTCGGCACCGGCGGGCTACAACCCTGCCCCGATCCACTTAAGGTTTCCCGCGACCGGATCTCCGTCGCCTGTGGCCCTGTTCACCGTCTGCTACCTAGCCGGGTAGTCCAAGGGCTCCTACCCCTGACTACACTGCACAGTCTGCACTTGACTTCCACTCCACTACCACTGTCAGCTTCAACTGTCCACTCTTGTCTCACTCAGACTTCAACTTGAACTGTTGTGTTCCCGCCTCTGACACCTCAGGCCCCCTAGGTGGGCGTTCTCAACCACCTGATCCCACCCACTGGTGTGTCCTTATTGTCAGGAGGGGGTGGCTAGGGTTTAATGGCTGTGTGTTTGCCTAAAGCTGGCTTTACACGCAACGACATCGCTAACGAGATGTCGTTGGGAGTCACGGAATTCGTTACGCACATCCGGCCTCGTTAGCGATGTCGTTGCGTGTGAAACGCAGGAACGACCTGTTAACGATCAAAATTACTTACCAAATCGTTGATCGTTGTACAGTCGTTCCTATCCCGATTATCGTTGCTGCTGCAGGATGCAGGTTGTTCGTCGTTCACATCGCTATGTGTGACACCGCAGGAACAAGGAACAACACCTTATCTGCGGCCGCCCGCAATGAGGAGGGAAGGAGGTGGGCGGGATGTTCGGCCCGCTCATCTCCGCCCCTCCGCTTCTATTGGGCGGCCGCTTAGTGACGTCGCTGTGACGCCGAATGAACCACCCCCTTAGAAAGGAGGCGGTTCGCCGGCCACAGCTACGTCGCTAGGCAGGTAAGTATGTGTGACTGTTCCTAGCGATGTTGTGCTCCACGGGCAGCGATTTGCCCGTGACGCACAACCGACGGGGACGGGTGCTTTCACCAGCGACATCGTTAGCGATGTCGCTGTGTGTAAAGCCCGCTTAAGTGTGGGGTTTTGGTGGTAACAAGGAGGATGTACTCTTTTGTGACTACCTGGTTTTGCCAGGGCGTGACACTCCCCTTTGGTTGAATACAGCCGGTCCACGGGCTGTCCGACCACTGACGTTTATTTTTTCAGCAACTGAAAATAGGAAAAGAATTACAAGTGTATATATAAAACATTATAAAAACGTTCATCCCTTACGGGAGGCACATTACTTGAACGTTGCAATAAACAAAAACATGCATCTACTTTTCCCATTTTCACCCACTACCCAAAACACCTGAACCCACCCTCAGTGCCACCGCTAATCCCAAGTGCACACCGTCCCGGGTTCCTGGGGACGTTCGCAATGTTTGGGTAAAAGTCCCTCACCCGCCAGTCCACCCCAAATGTTCCATAGTCCGGGAACCCTTGGCCTGGAGGGTAGCCACCGGTTTCGTTAGTGACTGGGCCTCGGCCGACTCCTCCGCAGGCCCTTCTCCAACCAACCTCTCCAGAAGCGTTGCAGTCCTGGTGGTGAGGTAACAAGAAGGTATATAGAAACAAAAACGTTTTAACACCGCTGCCGAGGCAGCCTCCTGCTGCAGCTTCTCTCCACAACAACCCGCCACCCAAACAACATGGATCCCCAGTGCCACCTTCACTCACAGTGCTGCACTGTCCTGAGACCCCTTCTCCAGTTGCTTGCGGTGCAGGTGCAGCTGCTTTTACTTTTCCTGGTCCGGCTCCATCCTCCACCAAGGGCTCCAACCCCTGATGGCCTCTTCATCTTTAGCAGGCAGGGAAGAAGAAGTTCAACAAAAATGGGGCATCTCAAACTGTTTAACTTTTAACTGTCCTGCCACCCTCCACCTGGGGTTCAGATGGCCTCCTCCACGGAACATGAGGACGTCTAACAAGGGTGCAGTCCTTCAACAGTCATTCTTTAAACATTTAAACTTTTAACTTGCGGGTAGCCGTCCATGGTCAGCTACTACTGCTGCCGCTGCCGCTCCCGGTGCGGGGCCCGGGTTCCGTGCTCCGCCTCCTGCTCAGGAGCCAGGCCCACTCGGATGCCCTCTGCGCCGGCTACGACCGGCCTCTCATACTGCCGTGGGCCCCACCGATCAGTGGCCTGCTCCGCCTTTCTGCAGGTGCACTCCACAGCCGGGACGAGGTATTTGAGAGCGGCTGGCGCTGCATCTGGGGTAGACTGTCGGTCGGGTTCCGCCTTTGTTGTGGCCGGGCAGACTGCCGGAGCCGTCATCATCTCCGTTGCGGCCGAGCGGACTGCCGGAGCTGTTGTCATCTCTGTTGTGGCCGGGCGGACTGCTGGAGCCGGATGGAATGTCATCAGGGTTGCGGCCTGGCTTGGGGCCAAGACGGGTGCCGGATCAGTGGTGCAGGCGAGGCCCGAGGTCCCCATTGCCGGGTCCTCCTCTTTAGATGGGACGGGTTCCGCTGCTGCAGCTTGGGGTGGCGGGTTGATCGGGGCACTGGCTGCGGACACGGGTGGCGAGGGAGGCGATGTGGCGGACGGGGGAAGGCCGGACCCCTGAGCCGGGGCGGCCGGTTCCTCTGGAACATAGGGGCGTGGGTCACTGCTTACCCGCTCCTCCGAGGCCATCTCCATCTTGCGTGCCCGGACAGCTGCAGCCAGGCCCTTCATCTCGGTCGTCCACCTTGTCAGGATGAAATGAGCCTGGGCCGCCTGGATTCATTGGCACATCTTCTCCGTCTGCTCCTCAATCAAGTCGGCGGTCCCCGAAACGAGACCCTCCACACGCTGGTTGCCGGACCGCTGAGACATCCTGTCGCTCTTGTGTCCAGGAACGGTATTTGGCAAAGTCCTGGTGTCCCTGCCCTTTATCTTCTCGGATCATATGCTGCTCTTCCTGCCCTCCCCCCTGGATTTTCGACAGCAGTCTTGCGGGACCCACTGTCCTTTACGCTTCCTGTCTTGGGAGTCACCGGCTTCTGCCCGCGTTCCCAGGGGGCGGGGCTTCAACTTCGCGCCTTTTTCGGGGAAGATGGTGCTGTTGTTTTGGCGCCAAAGATGGCGGGCAAGATGGCGGCAGTTCAAAATTTTCTTACAGTTCACAGAATTTAAAGCAAGGCGCACGTCATCTACAGATGGGGTAGGAATCCTGTTAGTGACGCCAGGTTCGAGTTGTTGCGGGCGGGGGCCGCTGCCGCTTCTTCACAGGGGCCTGCTCGGATCTGGGTTCGCTGCTACGGCTCAAGTGATGACCGGACCCGGGCTCGCACGGCCGCCTGTCCTCACAACCGTCGGAAAGGGGGGATATTTACAAGGGAGGTGTTGTGTCTGTGACGCCACCCGTGGGTTGCGGTGAGGGATGGTGGTACCGCTTCTGCCTGGTGATGGGGCGCCCGGGGATGATGGAGCGGGGCAGCAAGGTGGGATCCCCTCCACAGGTACGGGAGGTGTAGTCCCGGGGCCCGCGGTCTACACACTGACACACCACCCTGCACCTCTAAGGTGGAGGAGTGATCCTGGTGGGTCATTGTACCTTTATTTGTACCTCTGATTAACTCCGTACTCACTGCTGAGAGTTTGAATCTTTGTATTGTGTCTATCTGGCTACTATTGACCTAACAATGTTAATATGATCCCTGAATGACTTTGTCAGCATTTAAACCATGGAAAAAGTATATATTTGAGATCTTTGATATATCTTATACTTCCTATATATGTATATGATCATTATTGGAATTTGATAGCATGTTATTTTGATCTTTGGGTTTTTACCTCTATTTAATATGCATTTGTCGCGGGCGGGGAGGAGGCCGCCGCTGCGCTCTTGCTAACGCTCGGGTCCGGCGCTGCTGCTGCTTGCCCCTGGCGGCTCGGTGGCTCGAGCGGTGGGCCGGATCCGGAGACTCGAGCGGCGCTCCTCGCCCGTGAGTGAAAGGGGTGGTTTTGGGGTTTTTGGGGAGTTGGTCCGTGACGCCTCCCACGGTTTGTGGTGAGGTTGGGGCACCACCGCTGCTCTGGATGGGGATCCCGGGAGCGATGACGGGGAGCAGCCAAGATGTTTCTTTCCCCTCCATGGGTAGGGGGATTTGGTGGTCCCGGGGCCTGGTGAGGTGTGACGGGGGAGGCAGGGTTGGTGAGGTGCAGGGTCGCGGCGGCAGCGCGGTGCCAGATGGCACGGTGGTACTCACTCAGCCAAGAATGGATACAGAGTCTCCGGTAAAACAAACGGCTGGATGGACGGGTCCCGCAGCCAGCTGCTGTGGTTACTCCCGGACGGTTGGTGGTGGCTGCCTTTCCCTGCACCTGTTGTGTATCTTCGGTCCCGATGGCTTCCCACCGGTAACCCGCTCCCCAGCTTGGATATGGGCCGGAGGAGCCCCTTTTGCCCGCAGGCTCTGGCCCTGGGAATTCTAGCTGTGGCGGTAGCTGTATTTCCCCTTCTCGGTTTGGACGGTTGCCTTCTATCAGGTCTTTGCTGCTAGGAAACCCCGGAGGTTCCAGTCGCTAACGGATTTGACCGGTTTAACGGCGACTCCAAGCCTGGTCGGGTTCCGTAGGCCCTACTGGTTTGTGCTGGCTTCTCTTCGCTCCCCGGTTCGGTACCGGTGGGCCACCGCCCGTCCCCGGTCCTATGGTCCCGCGTCGATCGGCCTCTCCTGCAGACGGCCACCACCGTCTGCCAACCTTGCTCTTGGTGCCCGGGCCACGTACCCGGACACGGTCAGATTGCTCCTCAACTGCCACCTCGCTCCTTCCACTTCACTCTCCCTAACTGCACTCACTTCCTTTCCCGCCTCCAGGACTGTGAACTCCTCGGTGGGTGGGGCCAACCACCTGGCTCCACCCCACCTGGTGTGGACATCAGCCCCTGGAGGGAGGCAACAAGGATTTGTGTGTGACTGATGTGCCTATCTCGGGGTGTGCGGTGTGTTGTTGTAGTACGTGTGACGACCTGGCTAGTCCAGGGCGCCACACATTAATTTTTGCTATGAGAGATCTTTTTTTTTTTTAATCCAATCAATTTTTATTGTAGGAAGTTACATTACAAAAAAGGAGAAATTCAGGTATCATTGGCAATAATACACAAAGAAAACAACGCTGTAACATGTGGTAGTATCACCTTTGATTATGATTCACATTTCCTGTCACACCACCACCAATCATGTCTGATGCAAGTTGCAACTTTTTTAGGTTAATCAATACCCAATACGTATAGAGTCAACCTACCAATTTACTCTTTAATCCTCAAAATGAGGGATCCAAACAACCAGAACCAGAGAGTAAGAAAGGAAGATAAGAAAAGGGAGGGGAGAGAGAGGTGGGGGAGAGGGGGAGAACCATGGATGGTTGCAAGGAAGCAACCAGGGAGGGGGAGGGGGGAGGGAGGGAATTGGATGGCGTTTTGGGGTAGCCCGAGCAGTAACAACAACAGAGATTTAAACACCTTGACTATTGACATGTGGTATGGGTGAACTCCCTGCGTAACACACACTTTGAGCCTATTTGACCCGTTTTTAATTATCAACAGTTTGCCCTGGAAACAGATGCCTGACAGGGGATGCATATACAGAGTTTATCCACGTGTCCCAAATCTGAAGTATTTTGTTTTTGGCGCGGATGGAGTGAGCCAGACAGAACTCGTATTGGCATTGGAGATTAATTCGGTTATATAGTTCAACTAATGTAGGCGTCTTTGGGGATTTCCAGTGCAGACTTATGCAATATCTGGCAGCTACTAGAATGTGAACTAATAAACCCCTGGATTCCCAAGAGAACTCCTCTATACCCACGTTTAACACTGCCAGAGCCGGATTCGGATTAATACGATTGCCTGTCAGCTCACCCATCAGGCCAAACACCTCCAACCAGAATGAGAAAACCTTGGGACAAGCCCACCAGCAGTGACCAAGAGTACCCCTTTGGAGGCAGCCCTTCCAACAATGTGGCGAATAATTTGGGAGGAACTGTGCTAAGTTGGCTGGGGACCGATACCATCGCAGGTGTACTTTTTTCAGTTGCTCCAGATGATTTATACACTTGGAATATTTTTGGATATTTGCTGATGCCGAGTGCCAGTTTGAAGGTGAGGTAAAGACACTCAACTCCACGTCCCATTTATTCATATAAGGAGATTTTTTCTCTTCGGGGGGGTTATTGAGCCATTTGTATGTCGAGGAGATACCTTTGGATTTAATTATCTTTTTAAATACCAAAGCTTTTGTTGTAGGTAACAGAGGCTTTGACTTTGGAGGAAATTTAGAGGCCAGAAAATGACTAATTTGGATGTGTTGATAGAAACAGCCCTTTAAAGAGGGGTGTTCCCGTACTATTTCATTAAAGGGGTTAACACCCAAATCAGAGTATAGGTCCGCCAGCACTGTAATGCCCGATCCCTCCCACCTGGCCAGATTCAAAAAGGGGATTTGAGATTCCAACGACTTGAGGGAAATCTCTGAAAGAGGAATCTGAATCTTATGAATCAAGTCATTTCGCCAGACCTCCAGGGAGGCTGACATGGTGGGAACACACGGGGAGAACCGTGAACGGCTCAAATATTCTGCTTCCATCATTCTTCTGACCGAGCCCTGGCGGGACAGGAAATTTTCAATCTGAGCCCATCTATGGGAATTACCTGGATGCCACCATTCCTTTAGTGATTCAATTAGTAAGGCTTTATAATATGCCGTTATGTTTGGGGTGCCCAATCCCCCTAAGTCATATGGGGGGTATAACACTTTACCTGCGACCCTAGCCCTTTTATTACCCCAGACAAATTTGTTAGTCAACGATTGAAGTTTCATCAGGGTTTTGTGAGAAATTTTGATGGGAAGGCATCTGAGCACATACAATATTTTGGGTAAGAAAACCATTTTAAAGGACTGTATCCTGGCCATCCAGGACAATGATATTTTTTCATACCTTCCCAATTCCTTTTCTAAATTTTGGATCAGAGGGTCCAAATTTTCTTTAATTAACATCTGCGATGGTGTCAGCTTAATACCCAAATAAGGTATCCCCCTGTCGCACCATTTGAATTGAAAGGCCCCCTCCAGCGCACTCCTGGCCTCCGCCGGTACATTAAACGGCAGTATCAAAGACTTTGCCGCATTAAGCTTATAATACGACACTTTAGAAAAGTTTGATAATGTGTTCACCACTGCTGGAATCGACACTGCAAGGTTAGAACAGGAAATTATCACATCGTCTGCGTATAAACCAAGTTTATGTTCAAATTCCCCAACTCTTATACCAGAAATGGCTATGTTTTTTCGTATAGCTTCCGCCAGAGGTTCTACCACTAAAGCAAAAATAGCGGGAGACAATGGACACCCCTGGCGGGTGCCATTACTTATTTGAAATTTAGATGACAGAAACCCCCGATGCCAACACTGACGCATTTGGGTAAGAGTAGAGGGCTAGAATGGATGACTTGATGTTCCCCAAGAACCCAAATTTTGTTAGAACTCTCTCCAGGTATCCCCAGTGCACCCTGTCAAAGGCTTTTTCAGCATCAAGAGACAGGAATGCACTGGGTTCACCCGATATCTCCACCAGTCCAATCAAGTCAAGCATCCGTCTGGTGCCATCCTTAGATTGCCTCCCTGTCACAAACCCAACTTGGTCTGGAGCCACTAAGGTCGGGATCACTTTATGAAGTCTATCTGCCACTAGTTTGGCATAAATTTTAACATCACAATTTAGGAGTGAAATGGGCCTAAAATTACCCGGGGTGTCTGCAGGTTTCCCTGGCTTTGGTAGCGTGATAATTATCGCTTCTAAGTTGTCTGGGGAAATTGACCCTTTATTTTGCCAAAAATTGAAGGTTTTTGACATAAAGGGGGACATAGTGGATGTAAATTGTTTGTAATATTCGTATGGCAGCCCATCGGGGCCCGGGGCAGAGTTAGACTTAGTCATTTTGATGGCACCTAGGATTTCATGTGTAGTAAAGGGAAGATTAAGTTCCTCTAATTGCTCATCTGAGACCCGGGGAAGATCCAGGGTGTCTAGGAAACCCTGTATATCCACTTGAGTCGGCTGTGACGTATTGGAATCATATTTTAGATTATACAGGACCTCATAGTATTTCGCAAATGCTTCTGCTATTTCAATGGGATGTCTAGTGATTGTTCCGTTCGGGTCCCTCAGGAATTCTATTTTAGATTGGATCTCACGTTTTTTCGTCCTTCTTGCCAATAAGGACCCCGCTCTATCCCCCATAGCATAAAATGTCGATCTATTTTTTTTAAGATTATGTTCGTATTTTTGCAGGAGTAGGGATCTTAGTTGGAATCTATGGGTTACAATTTCTTTAGTCAAGTTAGGGGATGCTTTGGCTTTATTCAGGGATTCAAGGTGATGAATACGGGTTAATATATATTTAATATCTGCGTCTTTTTTCCGTTTTTGGATGGAGGCTATTTTTATGAGCTGCCCTCTGACTACGGCTTTATGAGCAGCCCACAGGGTCTCGTCAGAAATTTCCCCATTATTATTAAGTTTAAAATATTCTGTTAACACTGACTCTACTTCATCATGTACCTTCTGCCTACCAAGCAAGCTGGTATTCAGTCTCCACCTAGGGGAATTTTGAACATTAAAGCTACCCTGAACAGACAAAGAGATCGGCGCATGATCTGTCCAAGTAATTAAACCAATATCAGCTGCCACACAATTACTTATAGATTTGCTGTCGACCAAAAAAAAATCAATTCTACTGTATGAGCGATGCCTGGAAGAGAAGAACGTATAGTCTCTTTCTGATGCGTGCAAATATCTCCAGATGTCATGAAAATGGAATTCATTGATGAGATGCTTAAGTTCCTTAGCATGTGGGATGCTGGTGTTGGAGCAATCCATGGAGCGTATTACAGGTATATTAAAGTCTCCACAGATGATTTCCGCCCCTGTGGCAGTATCTTTGAATGCTTGGAAAAATTTCCTAGCAAAGGTCAATTGTGATGAATTTGGGGAGTAGACCGTTGCCAAGGTATAAGGGACGCTGTTGATATAACAAGACAAAATAATATATCTTCCATCCGCTCCATAACTGACATTTATCAATTTAAAGGCCACTGAGTGCTTTATTAAAATGGCCACTCCTCCTCTTTTTTTTGAGTCATTAGCAAAAAAGGTGTGTTGGAAGCTTGGATGAAGTAGCCGTTTATTATCTGTGGAAAGAAGATGGGTCTCCTGAATGCACGCTATATCACAGTTAGATGCCTTCACCTCTCTCCACATCATTGACCTTTTTGCTGGGGAGTTGAGTCCGTTCACATTAATAGACAATATCTTAATTCTCATATTGGAGCCGCAGGGGGGGTTGAATTCCTAGGAACGCCATCAGGGATGAGAGGGGCTAGACCAGCAAGGAATTGAGAGAAATTTCCAGAAAAAATTAAGGAACATTTGTGAGAAGAGGAACAAAAACAAAAAAATTCCAACAACACCGGTTTGCCCCGAGTAGGGTGCCCGGTGTATAACCGCTCGCCATAGGCGAGAACATCAGGGGGGCTACGTGACATCCCGTGTCACAGGAGCAGGGACAGCAGGTGCCATAAGCAGGAAGGAGTCCCAGCTAAGCTACTGACCATTCAGGGTTAATCCTGTCTGGAGGGCCTCTATGATTCTCCTGCCCACCAGGGTTTGGTGGGTGGGCTATTCCCCAGTCATCCAGCAATTTGCCCAGCTGAGAAGGAGTATGACATATGTGAGTGCCTCCATCTTTGAAAATTATCATCTTCACCGGAAAACCCCACTTGTACTTGATGTCTTGATCTCTAAGGAGTTTAGAAAGGTGGGCAAATTCTCTTCTTTTATTAAGAGTTGCAGCAGAAAGATCTGGGAAGATTTTTAGTCCCATGAAAGTGTCTGGCAGGGCTGGATTTCCCCTCAGTGTGTGAAGCACAGCTTCTTTTGTTTTATAGAAATGAAGTCTAGCCAGGACATCTTTAGGCAGAGCTGGATCTATGCCTTTGGCTTTAGGGACTCTATGAATCCTGTCCACTATCAGGTCTCTGGTGTCCCATCCAGGGAGTATAAGCTGCAGAAACTTGTGGAAGTATTCCTGGAGGTCTTTATCTGCTACTGATGAGGGAATCCCTCTGATTTTTAGGTTATTTCTTCGGGATCTGTCCTCTATATCACTGATTTTAAGTTTTAGTGCCTCCACCTCCTTTTCCAAAGCTGTGTTAGCATCTATCAGATTGTTATGTGATGTTGCAAATTCAGCCATCTTAGTTTCTACATGCTCTGTGCGAACCCCTAGAGACCTGATCTCTTCCTTCAACTCTCTTACTATTTCTCTGAGATCAGCCTGCAAGGAAGCCCTCAGCGTTTTCAGTAGAGCTTGCATTGTTTCCTCTGTCAGAGGAATGGCTGTGCAGCCTCTTAAACAGCCTGTTTCTCCCTGTGAGGAGTGGGAAGAAGCTGAGTGGGAAGCCATCTTGCTTGGTAAGGAGAGATCCCTATCCAGGGGGAAGAAGTCTGTCAGTTTGGCTGGAGTGCCAGTTTTTTTAGGTCTCCCCTTAGGCATAGCTGGGGGCTGGGGTTACTCACACCTCCTGTAGCTGGTAATCCTGTTATCTGTGAGCTGATAAGAGCCGGTTTATCCTGCTGTCAGCACAGAGCTCTCCTTCAAGCAGCCGTCGCCATCAGCGTGCAGGCCACGCCCCCGCTATGAGAGATCTTTATGACAATAACCCTATACATATATGTGCTGTGTCTATGTGGATATTATGAGCTGCATTATCTGTTCATCTCAGCTTGTTCTTATCTGACACACTTCCCTGACGTGTTTTTATATGCACATCGCACTTTGTGTTGCACTTTTTGTGTCCCTTTATGAATTTTTATAAATTATACATAAATAAACTTTCTAATAATTCTGTAAAGAAATTGTTCTTTCTTGCATTAATTAAAATAGGATTAAGAGGTTATCAATTATGGATGTTCAATGTAGGTTATTATATTATTTTCTCGACACTTGACTGACTGCTGACCCCTCCCACCAGGCTGGCTAACCCCGGGACTCGTTCCTTTTCATAGCGACCATCCCCTACATGGTTAACCCTCTATGCCCGGTGTGGAGTGGAGAACTAGGATTTTGGGTGTGCTTTGGTGGTATCGGCACTGTTACTCCAGGTCTCAGGGGGTAGGTCCTGCATCGTCAAGAGGATGCAGTTCCCTGTAGTGCCCTGAGTGGCTCAGGGGTGCTACAAGACTACTCGGCAGCAGGAGGAGGATATGAAAGAGCAGCAGGAGACTAACCAGCTGTTGATACAGCACATGATCTTGTCACAGGCAGCGGGAGCTCTACCGGTAATTCGCAATACCAGGAAAGTGATGCCGAAAATGGAGGCCACCGAAGACGTTGAGTCTTACCTGGATATTTTCGAAAGAGTGGCCGAGAGAGACGGACTACCCCGGAACCAATGTTCAGAAATAGGTGCTCCATTTCTGGCAGCAGGACCTCAGAAGGCCTATCGTGACCTGCCGGACAACAACCAAATGTCTACGCAGTTGTCAAGGGTGAGACCCTGGCACGACTGGCTGTAAATGTGTTAGTTCGGGCCCAACGGGTACATGAGTCGGAGTATGACTCTTCTAAACCAGCCAGGTCCCAAGGTTCACTGGATACAGAAATGGTTGCAGCCCTAGGTACTGTCACCTATGGTGGACCGCATTGTAGCTGATAATTTCTGGAGGGTCTTACCTTACCCCTCCAACGCTGGGTGGGACAAACGACTCCCAATAATATGCTCCAGATTGTGGACATTTTAGAGCGATAATCATATATGGTTACAACAAGAGCAACACATATACAGTGTGTCCACCCATATCCTGTCCACCGCCATTAACTTGAGAACAGTGGCAGCTATAAGAATAGAAGTGGTGTCTAGGTATAGTAAAGTAGCCATGCCCTATGCAATGAACCACCTATAGCGCCACCTGGTGGAAAACAACGGCGTTAGCATTTTTATCTCGAAAACGGAATGAGATAGAAAAAAAAAGTGAATTACAAAGTTGCAGGGCAGCATCAATTCAATACGAATTGACACCTTGGATACAGAAATGCTATGATATGAAACCCATAATCCCCCCAAAACATTGAATGCTGGTCACGCACATGGTGCTTATTTAACTTTGATACCTAAAGTGGCCACCGTCAGCTGCAATGCACATCTGGACTCTGGACAGCATACTGTATCTGTATCTGTATCTTGCTGCACGTTGTGCAATATGGTAGGTGACACGTTTGCACAAGCATCTGTGATACGTCGTTGTAGGTCCTGCAATGTTGGTGGAGGGGTCGCATCATATGTACCGCCCCTGTGTCAGCAGTCGAGCTGCTCGGATCCGGATCCGCGGTGGCTCGAGGGGCATCCAGACCCAGGGGGCCTCACAGCCACTCGGATGAAGGGGGTATTTACAGGGGGTGGTAAATTAAGAGTTTCTGACCCGACCGTGGTGTGTGGTAAGGTAGAGTATCACCGCTGCGGCTGGGAGTACCCGGTGGCGATGGAGTGGGCAGCCAGGTGTTTAACCCCTCCACGGGTAAGGGGAGATGCCCCGGGACTCGGTGATTGTGACAGGGAGGTGTCGTTGGGGAGGTAAGGGTCACTTGCGTACTCAGTCCAATAACACTGACACCGACAACTTTAGTAAACCAAAGTTCTGGACACCGCTGCCGCTGAGAGGGAGCACGTTTGGGTCCCATTTCTGTTGGTGTTGCCTGTTGATCTGTGACCTTTCCCTTGGCACCTTGTTTCCTTCTGGTTGGTCCCTGTAGCTTGAAACTAGTAGGGTCCCGCTCCCCAATATGGCTAACTGAGGGAGCTTGCTCTCAGGGTTCACGCTTGGGATTTTCTGGGCCGTATTTGTGGAAAATCCTATCCCCCTTGTTGCGCTAGTACCCCGATTTTGGAGCGGGTGGAGAGCGGATCTTGAAGGCTCCGTTCTCGTCAGGTAAATTGTCAGGTTGCCTGAAGCTACTCCCTGACCTAGAGTCCACGTACCCCGTCGTGCCCTGGCCCCTGCCCGGTGATGGTACAAGGCCGCCGGCTGTCCTCCACGACAATGCCGTGCACCCTGTCACGATCCCCTGTGACCGGGGTTCCAGCTCCTACCAGGCCCAGAACAGCGTCTGCTACCTAGTAGTTCCAAGGAGCCCAGCTCCTGACCTCCTCTCACTTTCACCTCCAACTCTACACTCCTATTGACTGACTCCTGACCTCCCCTTACAAACCCCCCAAGTAGGCGACCCTATTCCACTCAGGCCGTCCACTGGTGTGTCTGGTGGGTGTGGTGCAGAGTGTTCCTAGGATTTTGATTAGCTGGTTTTTGGCAACAACAATGGTTAGGGACAGGTAACCAAGGAGGAGGTGGATATTGCACAGGAGGGCAGATTTCACAATACCCTGTGACGACCTGATAGGCCAGGGCGTCACACATACACCTGCTGTTTGATGTGACCTCACAGAAAGAAATCCAATGGGGTCAAGTCAGGTGAGCGTGGAGGCCACTCCATGCAGCCACCATACCCAAGGACTTGTAGGAAGGTCTCCATGAGGTATCGCTTCACGTCCGCAGCCTTGTGAGTTTTACACGTTCAAATCATAGCATTTCTGTATGCAAGGTGTCGATTCGTATTGAATTGATGATGCCCTATAATTTTGTAATTCACTTTTTTTCTCTATCTCGTTCTGTATTCGAAATAAAAATACCACCACTAGGGCTACTCTCATAAAAATATATTTTATTAATAAATATTAAAAAAAGAACATGTGTGGTGTTCTTATCTTTCAATTTCGTACATCACATAGACATATATATACAAGTGCAAGTGTAAACCATGGTTAAACCCACGCCTGAGCGCAGCTATAGACAGTGGTTTATAGAGAGGGGGACAGATGTTAGTACGTCACTGTCCGGCTAGTAGTTGTTTAATGTACACTGTATCTACCTCCTTGTTTGTAGATGTATATGTTGATTATACTCTACTAAAAGGTATATAGCTCTCACTGTCCTTGTCAGCCTCCAGCAGGGATAACCACCACCAGAAAAGTGATAAAAGTGCAAACAAATGAACCATAGACAAACAAACAGTGGCAATGCGTTAGCTGTCCAGGGTTCTCATATTAGGCATAATTTCCCTAATCAAAGGTTGCTGGATAGTTTAGGTAGGAGCCTGGAGTTCCACTTAACTAATGGATCCCCCTACTCTCCTGACGCGTTTCACCCCCCCAACGCAGTAAAAGGGGATCATCAGAGGATTTTTTGTGAGTCACTTCTCAAGAAAGGACACCTAGAAAGATGAACGAAAAAATGTTGTAAGTATATAGATAAACGACTGCATTGTTCTAGGCACATATAGCTATATAGGTACACTTACAGGGGACCAGTCCTCTTTTTTAGAGTGCTAATAAGTGTTCCCTCTTAATATGTGGTTACATGAGCGGACTGTTCAAATGTCCAGGATAAGGATGAAGCTTATTTAGTAGTTGGTCCCTGTAGAAATGTATAGGAAAAGTGGGCGGGTAATTCCATATTATTCATATGCTCAGGCAAAATTTATCATACACATAAAGTCTGGATTTCTACCTGTATATAGATGTAGTGGTGTATACACTTTTTAGTCAATAAAGAGGCAGTTTTTTATCCACTATAATTCTCCAGGAGACGTATGGTCCTATGATTATAATAGGTTGTATATTCGTCCCTCCTGTAGGGATAATAAGATGCGTATACATGATTATACATGTCCTCCGTTTGGGGTATACTATAGAGAGACACACATTTTATGGTTTTTTATATTACCTCTTGACGGGACCAGAGTGGGTTTTTCAACCTTCAAATCACTCAGGAAATTGAATATATAGGTGACCTCTTTTCAGGCGAATGTATAGGATATGACAGATAATTTGTCCTGTAAAGGAATAGCATCATTGATTTACTACCTTTATTGAAAACCGTGCATATGCGTTACTTACTGGCACTCAGGGGTATACCTGTAAGGGCAATCAGCGGTGTGTAGGCAAAACCAAAACCCTACCACAGGGATATAAATTGGTGAGTCACTTCATGTATTAACTGCAAAAAAAACAACATAACGGATACTTGTATTTCTGGTTTCACTATCAGCCCAAGAAGCATAATCGTAACCATTGTCCAGTCTTATGCATCTATATATGACAGTTATCCTGCAGTCGCTGTTAAAGCAGCAATAGTCCCCCATCATATAGGTATGATAATGGCCCATTGCAGCTACACACTGTGGCAGAGGTCCCAGAATATTATTAAGTATATTAGAGGTCAGTTCACCTTGCCTGTAAGGGGGAAGTTTCCTATGGTATAGCATTCCCATAAGGTTGAATCACAAAGATGTATATCTTCTGTGAGACTGCACATAAATATATACAGTGCCATAAGAACTATTTTATACATAAGGGTGTCTGGCTCCTGATTATAGGGGCCACTGTATCATAGTATCATAGTATCATAGTTTTTAAGGTTGAAGGGAGACTCTAAGTCCATCTAGTTCGACCTGTAGCCTAACATGTTGATCCAGAGGAAGGCAAAAAAAAACCCCAATGTGGCAAACAAGTTCCAATGGGGAAAAAATTTCCTTCCTGACTCTACATCCGGCAATCAGACTAGTTCCCTGGATCAATACCCTGTCATAAAATCTAATATACATAACTGGTAATATTACATTTTTCAAGAAAGGCGTCCAGGCTCTGCTTAAATGTTAGTAGTGAATCACTCATTACAACATCATGTGGCAGAGAGTTCCATAGTCTCACTGCTCGTACAGTAAAGAATCCTCGTCTGTGATTATGATTAAACCTTCTTTCCTCAAGACGTAGTGGATGCCCCCGTGTTCCAGTCGCAGGCCTTGGTGTAAAAAGATCTTTGGAAAGGTCTCTGTACTGTCCCCTCATATATTTATACATTGTGATTAGATCCCCCCTAAGCCTTCGTTTTTCCAAACTAAATAACCCCAAGTTTAATAACCTGTCTTGGTATTGCAGCCCACCCATTCCTCTAATAATCTTGGTGGCTCTTCTCTGCACCCTCTCCAGTTCAGCTATGTCCTTCTTATATATCGGTGACCAGAATTGTACACAGTATTCTAAGTGTGGTCGCACTAGTGACTTGTACAGAGGTAGAACTATATTTTTTTCATGAACACTTATACCTCTTTTAATACATCCCATTATTTTATTAGCCCTGGCAGAAGCTGCCTGACACTGTCCACTAAAGTGAAGTTTACCATCCACCAATACACCCAAGTCTTTTTCTGTGTCTGTTTTACCCAGTGTTCTACGATTAAGTACATAATCATAAATGTTATTTCCTCTACCCAAGTGCATGACCTTACATTTATCTACATTAAACTTCAATTGCCACTTCTCAGCCCAATCCTCCAATTTACATAAATCTCCCTGTAATATAAAATTATCCTCCTCTGTATTGATTACCCTGCAGAGTTTAGTATCATCTGCAAATATCGAAATTCTACTCCGCATGCCCCCAACAAGGTCATTTATAAATATGTTGAAAAGAAGTGGGCCCAATACTGACCCCTGTGGTACCCCACTATGAACTGAGACCCAGTCCGAGTACGTACCATTAATAACCACCCTTTGTTTCCTATCACTTAGCCAGTTTTTAACCCAGTTACACATATTTTCCCCTATCCCCATTATTCTCATTTTATGTACCAACCTTTTGTGTGGCACCGTATCAAAAGCTTTTGAAAAGTCCATATACACAACATCCACTGCATTTCCCTGGTCCAGACTTGAACTTACCTCTTCATAGAAGCTGATCAAATTAGTTTGACAGGATCAATCCCTCATAAACCCATGTTGATACTCTGTCATAAGGTTATTTTTCTTGAGATACTCCAATATAGCATCTCTCAAGAAACCCTCAAGGATTTTACCAACCGTAGAGGTTAAACTTACCGGCCTATAATTTCCCGGCTCAGTTTTTGTCCCCTTTTTGAATATTGGCACCACATTTGCTATGCGCCAGTCCTGCGGTACCGACCCTGTTATTAAGGAATCTGAGAAGATTAAAAATAATGGTCTATCTATCACAGAACTCAATTCCTGTAGTACTCTGGGGTGTATGCCATCCGGGCCCGGAGATTTGTCAACCTTAGTGATTTCGAGGCGGCGGCGTACTTCCTGCTGGGTTAAGCAGGTAATATTCAAGTGTGAATTTATAGTATCACTGGTCATGTCATCTGCCATGGCATTTTCTTGTATAAAAACCGTAGAAAAAAAGTCATTCAGCAGGTTGGCTTTACCCTCATCCCCTTCCACCATTTCACCATTGTCTGCAACACAAGGGATCAGTGTACTTAGATAGTCCCCCTATGAACGGTTAAAGAGCATACCTTGTTCCTGGAGCTCTACCAGTAAGGACTGTGAGTCCCGAGTGACATACACTCTAGCACACTGGGAGCTCACAAATGACCCGTGCCGTCTCGGTCTGTGCCTGCTGTCTGGACTTGTGACCTGCACGGTCTGCGGGCCTTTTATTAATGGAGTCCCGGAGGTAAGTTTCCTCCGTCCGAAAACCGGAAGTAGCGCGTGGCCGGAAGTGATGTATCGGCATTTTCTCGTTCCCATGTCACAGACTAGATCATGTGATCCGTACTGGGCGGGGTTTAGGGAAACAACTTCCTCCAGTAATATCTGTAGTGTGGAACGCATCTGCGTTCCACAGGCACATCAGTGTTGGAAATATAGCGATATTAATGTAGGACTCACGTACAATAAGCAATTCAGAGCGCTGCTTATAGAAGCGAAATTCCTATAGACGATGTATATATATATAGTGACCGGCCATGATGTATTCATATATACATTTCATTTTATATGCCTATATCACAGAACAGATCATGTGATCTGTACTAGATGGATACATATGATGTGTCATCCTTGGTGGTATGACATACATATATATAGGGCATTACAGAGGGGGACGTGTAATATATGTAAGTGGTAGTGCTAGCCATATTGGGGGCATAATAATAGTGCTGGCCATATCCAGGGCATTCATTCCTATATATAAAAACGTGTTAAATAGGGCACCAGTTTCGTGGTGGTAATAACCATCTTAAAGGACAGAGATTATGCTAGATCTATGTGCATCTCGGTAGGGATATATCAGCGCCCCCATGTTTATGGTATATCGCAAGATGCTTGATATCCAAGTGTTATTATATACATAGAGATATATTTCAGAGCCTTAGATACGTAAAAAGGGCTCATATCATAATGTGAGAAGCACCTGGTTACATAATTTCTTTGCACTGTTCTCTATAGACCACATTCCTCCTGAGGGTGTGATGGTGGAGAGAGCATATAGGTATATATGTACTCATTGCTGAATACAGGGTACATGCTTGCCACTATATCCAATACATAGAGTTGTAATTTCTACATTCCAACGTATAAGCGTACATCCAACTAAATGTATGTGCTATTACACTAGTGCAGTCTCAACAAGGTATATATTTTACATGGTAAAAATGACCATGTGCGGGGCATATAGTATATGCACAAAACTTATGCCTATCAGTATCAATATCGACAACCCGGGAGTGGATAGGGAGGGGGGGGGGGGGGTTGTTGGTTGGTGTAGTTTGGGCCCGGGACGAAGGGGCTGGACTAGTGGCTAGATAAAGCTATGAAAGCTTATGATCTCATTGAGACCGTCAGGGGAGACGGAATCCAGGAGGAAGGTCCATCTCGCCTCCCGCTGCAGTATTTTCCTATCCCAGTCTCCTTTCCTGGAAGGTTTAGGGATAACCTCTATTGCCTGGAAAGAAATACTTTTTAGGTCCCCTCCATGGGTATTGTTAACATGTCTGGCTATCGCTGTGTCCCTTTTGTGCCGGATGTCTCCTACGTGTTCTCCAATCCTGGTTCGTAATTGTCTTTTGGTCTTCCCCACATATCCCATAGGGCAAGTACAGGTGCAGAGGTAGACCAATCCTTCAGTTTTGCAGTTTGCAAAATCTCTAAGTCTGAATGTTCTGTTAGTTTTGTGGTTCAGGAAAGTTTTTGACTGATTAATATAGGGGCAGTAGGTACACTTCCCACATCTAAACGTACCTACAGGTCTTCTTTCCAGCCAGGTACCTGTGCCTTTTGGCACTGTGAAGTGACTATGGGTTAAATGATCCCTAATGGACTTTCCCCTCCTGAAGGTGACGCTTGGATATTCAGAGATTAGTTCGCATATGTCAGGGTCGGCCTTAAGTATGGGCCAGTGCCGTCTTAGTATTTCCATCACTCTCCCATTTTGATCATCGTATGTGGCTATCAGTCTCGTGATGTCTCTTTTGTCCTCTCTTAGTTTGTGTTTAAGCAAATTTCTACTATTTTTGTCCCTGGCGTGGTGGTATGCCTGTTCGATGGTGACAGCTGGATAGCCCCTGTTATGGAAGCGCTCTTTCATATTAAGAGCCTGTATCTCAAATTCTCTAAGTGATGAGCAGTTGCGTCTCAGGCGTAGAAATTGCCCTTTAGGAATGCCTTTCTTGAGTGGTATTGGGTGGTGGCTTTCCCATCTGAGGAGACTATTGGTAGCTGTTGGTTTTCTATATATGGATGTACTCAGAGTTCCATCTCTGTTCTTGATTATTTTAACATCCAAAAATGCTAAACTGTCCCCCCCTATCTCATATGTGAACTTAAGTCCTAGATCATTGGTGTTAAGGTATCCCATAAATTGTAGGAAGAGGGGGACCCCCCCCTGTCCACAGTATCAGGATGTCGTCTATATAACGACCCCATAAGTTAATGTGGGGACCATAGGTAACATCCTCTTCTTTGAAGACATACATATCCTCCCACCATCCAAGAAAAATGTTGGCATACGTGGGGGCACAGGGGCTCCCCATGGCTGTACCCCTTATCTGATGATAAAACTTGCCCCCGAAGAGGAAGTAGTTGTGCGTTAGTACAAATTGTAGCATTTCAATCACAAACTTGTTATGCAGATTGAGGTGATTACCCCTTGTAGATAGGTAATGCCGGACTGCTTCCAGGCCTCTATCATGAGGGATGCTGCTGTACAGTTGTTCTACGTCTTTAGATATCAATATGGTCTCAGGTTCCAAGATGATTCCATCTAGTTTTGCTATTAGATCATTGGTATCTCTGATGTATGATGGTAGACTCACCACAAATGGGCGGAGGATTTGGTATAAGTAGATGCTCGCATTTTGGCCCAGTGCGTCTCTCCCAGAGACTATGGAACGACCTTTTAGGGGTGACAGGCCCTTATGAATTTTTGGGGTGGCATAGAAGGTGGCAATTACTGGGAATTTTAGTAGAAGAAAGTCTGATTCTTTCTCCGAGATCAGCCTCAAATCTAGAGCTCTCTCCAAGATGTTTCTCAACACATCTAGGTATTCATTTGTGGGATCTGCGGGCAATGTCTCATAGGTGGTCGTATCCGACAATATCCTTTGACACATGATGGGATAGGTGTCTGTGTCCATTATTACTATATTCCCACCTTTATCTGATGGTTTAATAGTGAGATTATTGTTTTTTTCCAGTCCAATAAGTGCTTCCCATTCCCCTAGTGTGAGGTTTGGTTTGGTAGATCTTATTTTAGGTTGAATGGCACACAGATCTTGGGTAACAAGTTTTGAAAAAATATCAAGGCTGCTACAATCTGTCACCGGGGGCATCCTAGTGCTTTTAGGTTTTAGATTAGTAAACGGGCTTTTTCCTGTATGGTTCCTATCTTCTGTGGATAAGTCTGCCAGCAATCTAACGTCCTCTAACATTTCCACAGGTATCCCCAATCTTGCACATTCTGCCTTATCGTTATGTTTGAAAAACTTCTTCCACCTAAGTTTCCTTAGAAATAGCTCCACATCTTTCACCCAATTAAAAGGATCAAACCTAGTTGTTGGTACAAAGGATAGACCATAGCTTAATACACGTTTTTCAATATCCGTAAGTATATGGTGTGACAGGTTAATTACCTGGTGTCCCGCAGGTTCCGATGGGGCTATCTTCTCTTTTGATTTCGTTGTATCTGATTCCTTAAATTGTATGGGTCTCTGTCCCCTAAAAAAGAGGATGATGGTACTGGAGGAGGTAGTGACGGTGTTGGAGGTAATAGAGAGGGAGTGGGGCCCGTTTGAAAGATTGGTGCAGTCTGCTGACCAGTCCCCTGTGCCGGCAATCCAAAGAATGAGGGTAAGGTAGATCGAGGCTGCTCTTGATTCCATGATCTGGGTTTATAGTTGGATCTATTCCAATTATTCCTATTCCTAAAGTTTTTCCTACCTCTACTCCTACTTCTATTCTGCTGGCCTTGGAATTCCGTGTCGGACAGGTCTGATGAGGAAAGGTCAGCTGGCAAACCACCTATGGGTGCCACTGAGCTTTTATTGCTGCCTGAGAAATCTCCCAGATCTCTCAAAAAGTGTTTATGTTTTCTTGTCTTAAGATTCTGTTGATATTTGTCAACTGCCAGTTGAAGGGCTATTTCTTTATTGTCAAACTCAGGGTCTCCTTTAAATTTAAGGGCTTCTTCCCTAAGTGCCTGGAGATCTTTTGAAGATTTCTCTAGCGTAATTTTCTCCTCCTCCACCAGAATGGTCATTAGTCTTATAGACGAGTTGGTCAGTTCCTCTTCCCACTTCTTAATTAAACTATCTGTCCTAGACCGTTCAGCGGGGATCAAATTAATCCTAAGCCCTCTAGGTACAATTCTCTGTTTAACGTATTGTTCAAGAGACTGTACCTCCCACCACGATTTTATGTTTAGTTTATACGCTAACAGGAGGTCCGAAAAGGTATTTCTTAAGGTGTTTTTAGTACTGTCTAGTCCTACTGGTGTCCTTTCCGAGAAAACCTCATCCGCATCGTCCAGCCATTTCGTCGTATTAAGGGGTCCTGATAGGAAGCCCGCCATATAGATTCTCACAAAAACCACAAAGGTAAATATTGAGGTAGTTATTATATCAAAATACCACCACTAGGACTACTCTCATAAAAATATATTTTATTAATAAATATTAAAAAAAGAACATGTGTGGTGTTCTTATCTTTCAATTTCGTACATCACATAGACATATATATACAAGTGCAAGTGTAAACCATGGTTAAACCCACGCCTGAGCGCAGCTATAGACAGTGGTTTATAGAGAGGGGGACAGATGTTAGTACGTCACTGTCCGGCTAGTAGTTGTTTAATGTACACTGTATCTACCTCCTTGTTTGTAGATGTATATGTTGATTATACTCTACTAAAAGGTATATAGCTCTCACTGTCCTTGTCAGCCTCCAGCAGGGATAACCACCACCAGAAAAGTGATAAAAGTGCAAACAAATGAACCATAGACAAACAAACAGTGGCAATGCGTTAGCTGTCCAGGGTTCTCATATTAGGCATAATTTCCCTAATCAAAGGTTGCTGGATAGTTTAGGTAGGAGCCTGGAGTTCCACTTAACTAATGGATCCCCCTGCTCTCCTGACGCGTTTCACCCCCCCTAACGCAGTAAAAGGGGATCATCAGAGGATTTTTTGTGAGTCACTTCTCAAGAAAGGACACCTAGAAAGATGAACGAAAAAATGTTGTAAGTATATAGATAAACGACTGCATTGTTCTAGGCACATATAGCTATATAGGTACACTTACAGGGGACCAGTCCTCTTTTTTAGAGTGCTAATAAGTGTTCCCTCTTAATATGTGGTTACATGAGCGGACTGTTCAAACGTCCAGGATAAGGATGAAGCTTATTTAGTAGTTGGTCCCTGTAGAAATGTATAGGAAAAGTGGGTGGGTAATTCCATATTATTCATATGCTCAGGCAAAATTTATCATACACATAAAGTCTGGATTTCTACCTGTATATAGATGTAGTGGTGTATACACTTTTTAGTCAATAAAGAGGCAGTTTTTTATCCACTATAATTCTCCAGGAGACGTATGGTCCTATGATTATAATAGGTTGTATATTCGTCCCTCCTGTAGGGATAATAAGATGCGTATACATGATTATACATGTCCTCCGTTTGGGGTATACTATAGAGAGACACACATTTTATGGTTTTTTATATTACCTCTTGACGGGACCAGAGTGGGTTTTTCAACCTTCAAATCACTCAGGAAATTGAATATATAGGTGACCTCTTTTCAGGCGAATGTATAGGATATGACAGATAATTTGTCCTGTAAAGGAATAGCATCATTGATTTACTACCTTTATTGAAAACCGTGCATATGCGTTACTTACTGGCACTCAGGGGTATACCTGTAAGGGCAATCAGCGGTGTGTAGGCAAAACCAAAACCCTACCACAGGGATATAAATTGGTGAGTCACTTCATGTATTAACTGCAAAAAAAACAACATAACGGATACTTGTATTTCTGGTTTCACTATCAGCCCAAGAAGCATAATCGTAACCATTGTCCAGTCTTATGCATCTATATATGACAGTTATCCTGCAGTCGCTGTTAAAGCAGCAATAGTCCCCCATCATATAGGTATGATAATGGCCCATTGCAGCTACACACTGTGGCAGAGGTCCCAGAATATTATTAAGTATATTAGAGGTCAGTTCACCTTGCCTGTAAGGGGGAAGTTTCCTATGGTATAGCATTCCCATAAGGTTGAATCACAAAGATGTATATCTTCTGTGAGACTGCACATAAATATATACAGTGCCATAAGAACTATTTTATACATAAGGGTGTCTGGCTCCTGATTATAGGGGCCACTGTCTGCAACACAAGGGATCAGTGTACTTAGATAGTCCCCCTATGAACGGTTAAAGAGCATACCTTGTTCCTGGAGCTCTACCAGTAAGGACTGTGAGTCCCGAGTGACATACACTCTAGCACACTGGGAGCTCACAAATGACCCGTGCCGTCTCGGTCTGTGCCTGCTGTCTGGACTGGTGACCTGCACGGTCTGCGGGCCTTTTATTAATGGAGTCCCGGAGGTAAGTTTCCTCCGTCCGAAAACCGGAAGTAGCGCGTGGCCGGAAGTGATGTATCGGCATTTTCTCGTTCCCATGTCACAGACTAGATCATGTGATCCGTACTGGGCGGGGTTTAGGGAAACAACTTCCTCCAGTAATATCTGTAGTGTGGAACGCATCTGCGTTCCACAGGCACATCAGTGTTGGAAATATAGCGATATTAATGTAGGACTCACGTACAATAAGCAATTCAGAGCGCTGCTTATAGAAGCGAAATTCCTATAGACGATGTATATATATATAGTGACCGGCCATGATGTATTCATATATACATTTCATTTTATATGCCTATATCACAGAACAGATCATGTGATCTGTACTAGATGGATACATATGATGTGTCATCCTTGGTGGTATGACATACATATATATAGGGCATTACAGAGGGGGACTTGTAATATATGTAAGTGGTAGTGCTAGCCATATTGGGGGCATAATAATAGTGCTGGCCATATCCAGGGCATTCATTCCTATATATAAAAACGTGTTAAATAGGGCACCAGTTTCGTGGTGGTAATAACCATCTTAAAGGACAGAGATTATGCTAGATCTATGTGCATCTCGGTAGGGATATATCAGCGCCCCCATGTTTATGGTATATCGCAAGATGCTTGATATCCAAGTGTTATTATATACATAGAGATATATTTCAGAGCCTTAGATACGTAAAAAGGGCTCATATCATAATGCGAGAAGCACCTGGTTACATAATTTCTTTGCACTGTTCTCTATAGACCACATTCCTCCTGAGGGTGTGAAGGTGGAGAGAGCATATAGGTATATATGTACTCATTGCTGAATACAGGGTACATGCTTGCCACTATATCCAATACATAGAGTTGTAATTTCTACATTCCAACGTATAAGCGTACATCCAACTAAATGTATGTGCTATTACACTAGTGCAGTCTCAACAAGGTATATATTTTACATGGTAAAAATGACCATGTGCGGGGCATATGTCACGCTCCCCGGGTCCTCGGCTCCCCTCCCCGGGTCCTCTGCTCCGCTCCCCGGGTCCTCAGCTCCGCTCCCCGGCTCACCTGCCATGCTCCCCGCTCTCCAACCTCCGGTGCCCGTCCTTCCCAGGCCCCCTGGTCTCCGCTCCCGGCGCCCAACGGCTTCCCAGGTCCTGGCCGGCTCCCCTGCGTCCTCCTCTCAGCTTCCTTCCCTGGCTTCTGGCACCCGGGCTGCGCGCATGCGCATTAGGGCGCGCGCGCGGTCACTGACCCTTTCTTAAAGGGCCAGTGTCAAATTACAGGAAATGATGCACATAGGTACAGGGTATATAGGGGGTTAATGTCCAAGGGAGCGGGGCCTGTTCTTCGTGTTTTCCCAAGCTAGGAGTCAGGTCTCCTTGTGTTTTGTGAGATACTTACCTCTCTATCTTCTAGAGCCGATCCTGCATCGCCATCCGGTTCTGCGGTACCTCGAACCCCGAACGCTGTCCATCTGCCATCCTGACAGTCCGTACCATCTCGGATCCCTGCGGTGACCCGTCATCTCGCTCCAACGGTTCCGGACCCCGCCTGACACCATCACGGCTTCCGAACCTGAGCTCCGTCACCCGGACCACCATCAGTGACCTCGTGGTCCCAGGGACTTCTCCATTTTCTCCCAGTGCACGGACTGTCCTGCTACCTACAGTGCTCCGGCTACCGGACTCCTTTCCCTCATCCGGGAGTTCGGCCCAGTGGATCCACCTCCAGGGTCTACCCGTCCATCTGGCCCTAACAGTAAGAACAGGCCATGGATCCCGCCGAAGCACTAGCGGCCTTGCATGAGGAACTCCAACGCCAGCGTGAAGTTCAGACCCGCATGCTGAACTTTATGACTTCCGTGGACACCCGCCTGACCACGCTACAAGCGGCAGTCACGTCTTCAACATCCCGAGCCTCCACTAGTCTAGCCACGACCCCCGCTCCCGTGGCTGTCTCTTCGGCTGCTTCCGGACTGCGTTTGGCCACACCACCCCGGTACGCCGGAGATCCCAAGACCTGCAGGGGGTTTATAAACCAATGCTCCCTCCATTTCACGCAGCTGCCACATCTGTTTGCCTCCGACCAAGCCAAGGTCGCCTTCATCATGTCTCACCTAGAGGGCGAGGCACTGGCGTGGATGAACCCCTTGTGGGAGAAGGAGGAACCTATGACCAAGAACCTCCAGGAGTTCCTGCAGGCCTTTCGCAGCACCTTTGACGAACCCGGACGCGCCTCCGCGTCTGCGTCATCACTTCTCCGGTTACGTCAGGGAACACTGACGGTGGGTCAATACGCCATCCGTTTCCGCACCTTGGCTTCAGAACTCGGGTGGAATAACGAGGCCCTAACCGCCGCCTTCTGGGAAGGACTATCGGGTCGAATCAAAGATGAGCTGGCTGGACGTGATGTACCGTCCACCCTGGACGCCCTGATTACCCTAGCGACTCGAGTGGACATACGCTTTCAGGAGCGGTCCAAAGAGGTATCCCGTGAGAGACGTCCGGTACGGCATTCCTCTCCTCCACGGAAGCCCGCCGTACTCCAGTCAACGGCCTCTGGTGTCTCCGTCCATGAGCCCATGCAGATCGACCGTGTGCGACAGTCTGAACAACGTCGAGCAGAGCGGCTCGCCAAGGGTCTCTGCTTTTACTGCGGAGAGGGCACACACCTGCTACGCGCCTGTCCAGAGAGGCCGGGAAACTCCAAAGCCTAGGGTTGGTAGGAGAGGCCACCCTAGGTGCTGGGACTCTATCAGACCCAGTTACATGGACTGTGCAAGTGACAACGGGAGAGACGCGGTTTACGGCTGAGGCGTACCTCGATTCTGGGGCAGCAGGCAATTTCATCCAGCAGGCCACGGTGGACAAGTACCAGGTGCCTGTTACTCCACTCGACAAGCCCCTCGTGATTGCCTCTGTGGATGGGAGACCTCTCTCTGACACCATCTCCTGGATCACCAAGCCGCTTGAACTGCGTATCGGTGCTCTGCACACCGAGAACATCGCTCTCTACGTCCTCCCACATATGTCACATCAAATCCTGCTGGGTCTTCCCTGGTTGCGGACACACGAGCCTTCAGTCAGCTGGGGCACTGGTGATATTACTCGATGGGGGCCTTCTTGCCATGAGAGGTGTCTGAAGACCATACAACCCATCCGGCGACCTCCGGTTCCCGAGTCCCTACCGGGACTGCCCTCAGCCTATTGGTCCTTCGTGGACGTCTTTGACAAGAAGGAGTCCGAAGTACTTCCGCCACATCGTCCTTACGATTGTGCCAGTGACCTCATTAGCGATCTCGCTGTGTGTGACACTGAGCAGCGATCTGGCCCCTGCTGCGAGATCGCTGCTCGTTACACACAGCCCTGGTTCGTTTTCTTCAAAGGCGCTCTCCCGCTGTGACGCACAGATCGCTGTGTGTGACAGCGAGAGAGCGACGAAATGAAGCGAGCAGGGGAGCAGGAGCCGGCATCTGGCAGCTGCGGTAAGCTGTAACCAGGGTAAACATCGGGTAACCAAGGTGGTTACCCGATATTTACCTTAGTTACCAGCCTCCGCAGCTCTCATGCTGCCTGTGCTGCCGGCTCCGGCTCTCTGCACATGTAGCTTCTGTACACATCAGGTTAATTAACCCGATGTGTACTGTAGCTAGGAGAGCAAGGAGCCAGCGCTAAGCAGTGTGCGCGGCTCCCTGCTCTCTGCACATGTAGCTGCAGTACACATCGGGTTAATTAACCCGATGTGTACTGTAGCTAGGAGAGCAAGGAGCCAGCGCTAAGCAATGTGCGCGGCTCCCTGCTCTCTGCACATGTAGCGATGTTATGATCGCTGCTGCGTCGCTGTGTTTGACAGCTAAGCAGCGATCATAACAGCGACTTACCAGGTCGCTGTTACGTCACAGAAAATGGTGACGTAACAGCGACGTCGTTGTCGCTGTCGCTATGTGTGAAGCACCCCTAAGTCTTTTGGTTGCTGATTTAGTGTATTTATCTTGTAGCCTCCTGATGAACCATACGGTGTGTTGTATGGGGAAACGCGTTGAGGTGGAGATAATCTGTTTGAGGTGGAGATAATCCAATCTATGAAGTTGAAGGCTCACCTCTATCAATATAAAGGGAATTGTTGGAGAGCACTCCTATATACCTCCTTGGATTTATAAGGACTGAAATCTTCCTTCCTTCCATACTATGTGGCGCTGCCTGAACCATTTTGTGTGGTCCCAAGGATAAGTTTGGGCTCTGACTCCATCCCTTATTTTGTGAACCTTCATTTTTTGACAACTGTATATGGTTATTGTACACATTGTCTTTGTATTTTTATACATGCGACCGTTTGGTCTAGTACTTATGGTTATATATGCACGTTGGTGGTATGTGGCTTTGACCTATATAAAAAATAAAAAATCTTATAAATTTGGAATAATTGAACTATTTACATAATTAAAGCCTCCCCGAATGGTAAGAGTCCGGGTGCGGACGGATTTACCTCCAAATTTTATAAGATATTTGGTGACCAAATTGTCCCTTTCCTCACGGGGGTTTTTGGCTCTGTATCTGGAGACTCACCCTTTGTCGCCCAGTCCCTAGAAGTCCATATTAGTGTTCTACCCAAATCGGGGAAGGATCATTCATCTGTCTCTAGCTACAGACCTATCTCCCTCATCAATGCTGACATCAACATTTTTGCCAAGGCTCTCGCCAATAGACTGGCTCCACTTCTTCCCGATATTATTCACACTGATCAGGTTGGCTTTGTATTGGGTCGTGAGGCCAGGGACAATACCAACAAAACCCTTATTCTTATGGCGCGGGCTAAGGCCAGAGGTCTCCCTACGTGCCTTCTCTCCATTGATGCAGAGAAGGCCTTTGATAGAGTCAGCTGGGAGTTTGTGATGGCCTCTCTGCGGCAGGTGGGACTGGGAGACAAATTCATTGAAAGGGTCTCTTCCCTTTATAGGAATCCCTCTGCCAGGGTCAAAGTCAATGGGTTTCTCTCATTACCAATTGCAATACATAATGGTGCACGTCAGGGGTGCCCCCTTTCCCCCCTACTTTATGTCCTGGTTATGGAACACCTTGCCGTGACCATCAGAAACAATTCCAGTATCCACGGGATAGGGGTGGGGGGTGGGGAATGCAAGGCAGCTCTTTACGCAGATGATCTATTTCTGTTCATTTCACAGCCTCGCCTTTCCTTCCCCTCACTTATTCAAGAGTTTGAAAAATTCAGTCACCTCAGCAACTTTAAGGTCAATTACTCCAAATCCGAGGCATTAAACATATCTCTCCCTGATGCTGAGGTGGATCATATCAAGAAAAATTTCCCCATCAAGTGGCAGGACTCCGCCATTACTTACTTAGGGATAACAGTCCCCGTGGATCTCTCAAAACTATATCAGCTTAACTACCTTCCCCTTCTCAACAGGACAAGAAAGGATCTTACCTCATACAATAGTAAAAGACTATCCTGGTTTGGACGAATAAATGTTATCAAAATGGACGTTTTGCCTCGCTTTTTGTACTTGTTCCAGACGGTCCCCTTGGTTCATCCTGCGGCCTTTTTCTCCAGCCTGCAGTCAGTTATCACGCGCTTCGTGTGGGGAGGTAAGCGCCCGAGGATAAGCTTCACTACCCTTTGCAGACTTAAAAGCCAGGGGGGGGCTGGATTGCCCAACCTTAAACTCTATCATAAAGCGGCTCTACTGATGCGATTACTAGATTGGCAATATCATGGGGCCACAAAGCAGTGGGTAAGCCTAGAAGAAATGGACCACAAGATCCCCTTGCGTTACCTCCCTTGGATTAGCTTGGGCTCCAGGGGCCAGCCTCTCTCTGAGGTTGATCTCTTGAGGGCGACATTGAGGACGTGGGATTTAGAAACCAAAAGGGGTCATCTGTCCAGGGGGTGCGGTCCCCTCTCCCCTATCTTTTCAAACCCAGATTTTGCCCCGGCTGTTGGGCCCGATGTTTTCCTGTGCCGGAGGAGGAGCGGGGACGTGCGATTCTTTCACATACTTCAGGGATCCCCATTGCCCACATACGACTTGCTCTCTACCTCTGTCTTGGGAGGGGCCATACCCTGGTTTGAATACTTCCAGATCAGGTCTTTCTTGACCGGATCAGGCCGGGAGGCACTTTATGCTGCCCCCCCCTCCTCGTTTGAAAAGCTCTTTCTTTTGGAAGAGGCTCCGGGACATACCCTGTCCCTTATCTATAACCTTTTGATCCAGAAGGGGGATGTGGACGAGCTCAAATTTGTGGGGGGATAGAGTAGAGACTTGGGCGTGACTATCCGGGTTGAGGAATGGAGGACTGCTTTTCTTTTCACTCACAAATTTTCTAGGGCTTGTTCGGTCCAGGAAAAGGGTTATAAAATTCTCACCCGCTGGTACCGCTGCCCTCATGCCCTACACGCAATCTTCCCTTCAGTGTCAGACAGATATTGGCGGTGTAATCACAAGAGGGGGGATATGTTGCATATATGGTGGAGCTGTAGCCTCATTAAGCCTTTTTGGAGTGGGGTCTTCTCGGCATACAATAACATTAGTGGGGAGGCCCTCTCTGGTTCTCCACAAATCGCTCTCTTATCTATCCTACCGGGGTCTGTAAATTCTCAGAAAATGAGACTATTGCGGTTTTGTCTAGCGGCTGCTCGAGCCGTGATCCCCAGACACTGGAGGTCCACTCGTGCCTCCGCCTTGGATGAGTGGCTTGAGGAGATGGCCTCCCTTTACAGAATGGAGAGTCTCACTGCTGAAATTCAGGATGCTAGTGAAAAATTTATTAAGATCTGGAGTCCCTGGGTCATTTTTTTGATTCTCCGGACTTCAGGTCCCTCTTTGGGGCGAGTTGAGACTCTACCTAGATTTTCCCTGCTAGTTATTCCCGGCCTTTCTTGCCCTTCCCCCATGATCCTTTTCCCCGTCATCATTCACTTTGTCTACTTCCCTCTTTCTTTCTCTCTTTATTTCTTTTCCTTCGACTGACCATTATGTGCCTCTATGGTATGAATGGTAAATCTTTGCTGTTTATGGTATAGTTTATGGATTTTATACTTTTATAATGGTTCAAGACAGAATGATATAAATGTTCTTAAATGTTCTTTATTGTAACAAACTGTATATGGCTACAACCATGCAAAGCCTTTCATGTTTCATTGCATTCTTGTTTTGTTTTTTTTTTTCTCTATTTGGGGGTTTGCCTTGGTCTGCAGCCCTGCTTATTGTAACCAACCTTAATTTTTCAATAAAAAAGAGATAAACATAAAATAATAATTATTATTATTATTATTAGTATTATTATTATTATCTCTGTATATGAATAATAATATTTAAAATTTAATAAGAAAAAGTATAGCTTATTTTAAGTTTTCATTTTTTATCATAAAAATTATAATAATTTTATTATTTTATTTCCCTCAGAATTTCTCAGTAAAAGCAAATTGATGAAGTATTAAATTTTATTTATAAATTTATTTTTATCCTCAAACAGGTAATATATATGTTATAATGTGTAAGGCAAATCGCGAAAGCATGCTAAATAATTATTATTATTTTCTCAGGTAGCAATCGTCAGGAGGAAGATCAGTTGTTTTAACATCTTTCTTTTAGGAATATGAATACATATATCTTCCTTAGTGCTATTTTGGGAATGTAACTAATATGTGTAATCTGAGTTTTGGAGTGGAATGCTTACACTTGCTTGCCTTTTTGGAATGTTTTTTGTCTTTAATCAAAAGCATGGGACTTTGAATTACTGAGCTAATAATAAATGACTGTCCTGTTAGAGGTCAAACGTACAGTATGTAATTATCAAAGGTACCTGGTACTCATGAGTATATGTAATATTTAATTTGTATATTTCAAGAAGTACTTCAAATTAGTTGTCATATCTTTGAAATGCGCATAGAAAAATTGGAAAATCAAAAAGGGATATGTGTTTGTCAACGGTTTTCTATGTGGATGTATATGTTAAAGAACCGTTACAGTCTTGTGTACATATATGTGTGTATGAATGATTGACTGTCTGAGCAGCTGCTGATGATCATTACTTGTCCAAAGAGTTTGAAGTTTAAAAGAAAAACAACCTACTTCTTAATTTCAAAGTTTATATGTTTATATAGTTAGAATAAATAAGTTATAGTACATAAGTATTAATAATGAAGGAATTTATACAGAATATATTTTATTCATAGACATATTTCTTTAGTATAGATGTGTCACGATCCATATCAAAGGTTAACTCTGAAGAATGACATTCTAGTGTTACTTATTTTACTGATACACAGATTGGTAATCATTTTCTTTTCAAATATGGTCTTGAAGATATACAACATAAATGTTAATTTAATTTAATTGTGATATATTAATTTTTTCATAACATCGTATTTCATGATATTAAAAGAGAAAGGTTTGGTCTAAATTATATATGTATATTTGATTAAAATACATGTCTATACAATATTTTAATAATTAATATTTCAACTACAAAGGAAAAATTGAAGTATGTATAATCACAATGCTTTTACATACTAAAGAAGAGTATTGTCAGCAAGGTTATATGACTTAATTATTTCTATAGGTTAATGATATGACAGGCATGGAAATCATATAAGATATTGGTAATATTAAGGTTATGTGTTATTAAGGACATAAGTGTCATATACATAGAAGGCCTTATTTTTATTCCAACTTTTATCCTTTATTTTTTTTTCGATTTTCATTTTTCCTTTTTATTCTTATTTTTTTATTTTGATTATTTTTATTTAATATTTAAATTTTTAATCAAAATTTTAATTCTACAATTTTTATTTTTCCTTCTATATTTTAATATCTCAATTGAGAAACCACTTCAATATTTAGTTAAGTAATATCTAATATAAGAATATTACTTTATTAAATATGAATCATATTAAAAGGGAAAGTTCCAATTTGGAAGAAAAGAACACTTCATTCATCAATATATTCAATTATTTACTTCCTAGTAATACATTATTCTTACATTAGTATGTTAACGCAATAAGGATGAAATATTGGTTATAGTTACACATTTTCTTATATAGTAGGTTATTTAATAAATAATAGACAAATCAAATAAATTAAATTAGAGTAATAAAGATGGAAAATCGAGGTACATCTAGGTTTACCTTCCTATATTTAAATATATTATATTTTTTAATCAATAATAAGCATTTATAATGAATAATATTGTGTTTTGATGGAATCATCCAGTCTTTTCTAAAAGGTTATTTGCTTTGGTTTAGAATTTTACAAATGATCTAACTAAATAAGCCACATTGTTGCCTTTCATATTTATAATATGGTACATGTTATATGTACATATTATATTATTTCATATTTAGGATTACAGTTTGGTTGTATTCAAACACATTGCCACCTATGGGTTGGAAAGGTAATTACACCAATGACAAAAAAGGTTATTACATGAAAATACTATCGTTTATACCATTATGCAGTATTATTTCATCATTTTAAGTATCAAGTATATTAATACTTTTATGATAATAATAATGACATGGTATTATAATATTAGAGTTATGATAGGCTGTGACATTTATTAGTGGTAGTATCATTGCCATATTTGGTATCTAGATTAGGGAATGAAGTCTTCAATCAAGATTACAGCAAGATAAAAGACTTTTATTAATTTTTAAAGTTAAAAGGGATTCCACAAAATGTTGCAAAAGCTGATACTCAAAGGTCCAAAAGGTAACGTCTCAAATAAGACTGTGTTAAATACAATACACTTACCGCTTCTGGACCTCAGCAAGATGGTGATCTTATGGTGCTAGGATGCAACCCTGACACATGTTCTGTGCATTAAGACCTCACCACACTTACCAAGGAGAGTAAAAGAGTGTTAAAGTTAACCCCTGTCATGCTGACCAAGAACGTCTCAACACCTGTTCCAAGAATGACAACAGGCAGCACAGAGGATAAGGGTGACTAATGTAAATTACACTGCACAGATATCAGAGGCCTATGCTATTTTTCTACACTTATGAACTGTGGTTTATCAACATTAAATTATGGACTTTGATTAAATATATGGACTTTGCAATAAAGAATAAAGTTTATGGATCTAACAATGATAAATGCAATATTGGACAGTATCAAATCGATAAGCAATCATTTTTTATCAAAAGATTTATTTCAAAAGACGTGTTTATGCCAGATTACATTGGAGATAAGAAGACATCATCCCAGAGGACATCAGATGGTGACCGGATCTGTTTTGCATCTTTTTTAGTTTTAGGAAAGTATAATTATGTATTTTATATGATTATCAGTCATGGCCTACCATAATATGAATCCACATTATTATATTGTTGAACATACAACATGAATAATGCAAATGAATTATTATTTATCATTATTATTGACATTAATCCACTATCACCAAAAAAGGAAAGATCTGTTATTTTAATGATGTATTAATTTATTTTGGGGGTTTAATTAATAATTTACCCGCTTCAAGGGGGAATTGTAAAAACATTAAAATTAATACATCTAGATATCAAACACTTTATAATGGAACATATTATATATGATGACAGTCATGTCTATATTGAAGGGCATAGCTTATTGATAACAGTATTTATAAGGAATTAATATTTTGAGTCTGTATTGACTATAGATAGTTGCTGACATAGTCATATATATAAATATATAGCTTTGGAAGCTGCTAGTGAGTGACCTCATGCGTTCAGCAAAATCACCCTATATGGTTTGGACAGCTGCATATATCCTGTATATTTCCTGCCAGCGTTGAGAAACATGTGATGGTGTCTCCGCAGGCCTTCTTGCTTTGAATATTTCCCAGGGGGCATTGCTCTAGAATCACTGCGTTGAGAAACACGTGATGGTGTCTCCGCAGTGGTGGATGTTGATCTCCATAAGGTCAACCATCCTTGCTCACATAGCTGCATATATAATGACAAATGGTGGGGGGCAAGGGGGCTCTCACTCTTGCTCCGGGAGTCGATCTACACATGTCGAAGCTGATCCATCCATCCAGCCCATTCACCCAAGACAAAGTAACATATGCCTGTCAGGTCTACAGTATCTAAGGCTTGCCTAACCATTCAGGAATCAAGGAAAGATGGATGAAGATTTCTATTGATTCAGTATGAACTATTATCGAACTCTTTATGTAAGCTAACAAAGAATACTATTTCTTTGTTTTTCTTTTCTGTAATTGAATTTGGCAACCATTTTATTAGATATAAATACATCTATTTATTTTTCTACTTTTTTTGAAGTTTTGTCTTTCATGCGCTTATCACGTATTTCAAGAAAAATATATTTAAGGGATATATTTTTAACAGACTGTGGTATTTCAGGTTTGAATATCTGATTGGAATCATAGTGGCTGTGTATTAGTGTGTCTTTTAAATTTTGTAATCTTCTAGCAACTACAGAAGGTCTTGATGGTAAAATCTTTTTTAGTGTAACATCCGACAATAAAATGTTCCAATGTTTCTCTAGGTTTCTGAAAGGTTGTAATAAATCGTTCCTGGTTGTCATTATTCACACATTTTTTATGCTGACTGCTGTACGACAAATAATCTCTAAAAACCGAGATTGCTGTTTGATAGCCCTTCCGAATCTGTGTCCTGCTACATCCTCAATCTGCAAATCTATGTGCAAGGTCCTGTGATTGTCATTCACAAAAACAGGACTAGAAGTAATTCCGCATATCAAATATAGAAATATTTTATTTTTAGAAAAATTAATACAGTAAGTCAGGGGTGGGGAACCCCCGGCCCGCGGGCCGTATACGGCCTGTGACGACTTTTTATGCGGCCCCCGGGCACTTTTCCCGGCTGCCGGCACTTTAAATCCCACTGCCTGATGCCTTGTGGGTAGATGCTAGAATGTACGGGCTCTATACAGATCCTGACATCCAGGGCCTGACTGCAGCCCATACATTCTGGGCTTATGGAAGAAGGCAGAGAAGAAAAGGATGAGCCGGCACTGATTCTTCTTTAAGATAAAATCTCTGTAATCTTTATTAGAAATATTAAAAGCATCGTGAAGGCCGAGGTATAAATCAATACATGGAAACTTTACGCGTTTCGGACTACACCATAAAAACAGAAAGAGTCCTTAATCATAAGTGTTCCATGTATACCACAACGTTACTAAAATAGACTGACCCGCTGGATGGGTGGAAGGGAGGGGCGGGATGTCATGATTGCATGAAAAAACAGGTGAACATCGCCGTGCATATGGACAAAAGGAACACCATACTGGGTCAATATAATCCTTAGTAAATAGTGCGTGATAAACCATAAAACATTCATTCATATATTAATAATCATTTCAATAGAGGAGCTGACCTGAAATTGCAATAGGGCTGCAAATACAAGCCCCTATATATTCATAAGAATAGAAACGAAAAATTTCATGATACAGATAGAGCTAAAAATGAAATTAGATTATGTGGGTTAGTTACCAAAGGACCCAACCCTAGGTTGATAAGTAAATTATATGGAGATCACAAGTTAAATAAAATATACATTTATAAGGTTCTCAACAATATTTGCAAAGTATATCAAAAAGCAGCTCCTCCAGTGAAAAAAAGGGGGGGGGGGGAAGAGGACATGTTCAATATAAATAAGCAAGCTCCAATATGTGCATATCGTCTGACGATAAAAAGACCATAAAAAAAAATATATATACATCAGGATGAAACATGTGTGGCGCTTGACTGAAGGAATGCTCATTACAATATGTCCGAATTATGGCATCCGTGCAGGAATGGATGAATTTCATCAAAGAATGACTATAACAAACACATAAGCATAAAAGCACCTCATTGAATGTCAGAAAACGGATCAGAAATTATTCTATATCTATCGATCTAAAAAATAAATCGCAAATCGGAGCGATAGTTAAAGCCACCTGGGTATCTTGTATTTAGCTTCAAAATCCATTTTGCCTCTGCCAAAAGCAGGGCTTGGAACCAGTCCCCCCCACAAGGGTATGCTTGGCCTGAGAGGTATTACATAAATAATTTAGCCAAGGTCTTTTTCCCTGACGGGATATATTCCCGATCAAGGTTATATCTATCTATTTATCCTCTGTTCATTTAGATCAAAGGTTCTCTTTAAGAGTAGCCTCCAACCCTTAGAAAGCCTTATATGGACCTGTGGTCAGTTAGGCCAGGTTTGAGATATGGTTCCAGGCTGGGTAACATTAACCTATTAAATTGCCACTGGTAGAAACTTATATGGTTTTGTATAACCACAGGGTGTAATTCCTAAAAGTGCTGATAGAAGGATGTCCACAGGTTCTGGGGTATTCCATCCTCCACAGTATAGGGAGTTTTCCTTTAAATAAGATGCCTCCCTATATATATATATATATATATGTTTTTTGCCCTGTTTTTTAAATCACAGTGAGCTATAGTCCTAACCCTGGGAGCTATATGTGGAAAGGCTGTCCTGCTGTAACATATACGGAATGGTAGGAGTATACACGGGATAGATATCATCCACAAAAGCTCCGTGGTGTGTTCATTGCGCATGCCTGTGGATGACGATATTATATACAGAATGGGCAGACTGGGAAGGATTGGAAGATTTCGTTTGCCGGAAGTGATGTAAATAGTCACTTCCGGTCCGGCACTGTGAACCACATTGCACTACGCATACACGGAAGCGGTGTGCTTGGTGACTTCCGGCTCTGCATTGTGGAGCGCACGATGCTGCGCAGATGCGGAAATGACCTCAAGATAACTTCCGGTTGGTTTCCATGGTGCGCAGCAATGCGACTCCACGGAACGGAGACGGAAATGACATGGTTGATCATTTCCGGGGTGATACCTGGGAGCCGGGAACTTTTAGAAGTTCACCATATAAAGGACTGGGATGGATAAGGCAGGGGGTACCACATGGCAGCCGACACTTTGGGACCTGCAGATTCTGAATGCAGCCAGTGACTACACATCGGTTTTTGGACCCTATTATGGGCTGTTTTGCCATGCTGTGATTATGGACATTTATTTGGTCCTCCAGGTATGTTCCCCCAATATATAATGATTCCAAATGGCACTCCTTTTTGAGAACCTACTGTAACTATAAGAATTTAGAAATGCATTGTGTCAGAGATATATTTATATCTTTTATAGAAAGAAACCTCGGATCAGTTATTCCCCTGATGAACCCCTAAGAAAAATATATAGGGGGGAAACGCGTCGGGATTACGGGATAGACTACCGGATGATCCTGGCAGATAAGTTATCCCTGCTGGGAATTCGGATTCACATAAAGATTACAATTTTTCATTGGTCTGAGACATATGTAATATTTATAATACGGCTGGCACACATTGCTGTACGGCTGGATAGCTTTGTGGCTATTTGCATAATTTTTGTAATATTTACAATATGGCTGGCACATATTTTATGTACAGCTGAACAGTTTTGTGACTATTTGCACTAATTTCTTGGTGGCGGGTCTCCCGGTTGCAACTGATAAGCTGCAGGGAGAAAATAGGGAGAGACGACGTGGAGCGGGGGGTACCCAATAACGTATGGTGCGCCTCCGTTGGTAGGTAGGGGACAGGGAGGGATAGATAGTGTATCCCCCATCTCCCTATAAGAACCATTTGGAGTAAGAAGTGCAACTATCTAAGTTGTCCCTACCTTGAGAATAGAAAATAATAAACACTGCTCCCACGAATCGGATCTATCACCTCTCTACACGCACTTAATTCTTGTGTTTTTATATAAAAACTACGTAAAAGCAATTTTGTTTTATATTGATAAATTTTAATAATTAATTAATAAAGGTATACATTTTAGGAGTTTTTCTCATTTTGGTTTTCACTAAGGAAGAAAAATCCGCTGAATGACATTCAATGTAGTGCCTGGTCAGACCAGATAAGGAGCGTTTCTTCACCAATGCAACATAGCTTAAGGAGGTCCTGTCATGAGCTGCTGAAGGTATGCGGACGTGCTCAGAGATCCTGGTTCTAAGTGCTCTAGAGGTGCAGCCGACATAGCCCTTGCGGCATAGTGTGCACGTTGCCACATAGACCACATGTGCAGAAGCACAATTAATAAATGATCGAATTACAAAGCTTTCCCCATTATTCCCTAATAGGGATTTGGTATTGTGCATGAACCTGCAAAGGCCACATCGGCCGGACCCACATTTATAAGACCCAGAGACACTGAGCCAGGTTCTGTTACATTTCTTAGATGTGAACATGCTGGTTGCCACAAGGTTCCCAATGGTACGAGCTCTCTTGGCTACTATATTGACCCCCGGCTGAAGAACTGAATTTAGTATGGGGTCCTGACGTAAAAGGGGGATAAAACGCTGGATGGTCTGTTTAATTTGAAAAAATCAGTGCTAAATGGTGTTGAAAAAGTCACACGATTTCTAGATACTGAGGAAACAGGGCGATCTTCCAACCGATTGGTTCTGGTCCTATTCGCAACAATAGAAGAGGCCCTGTTCAAAGTCCGATCAGGATACCCCTTCCTACTGAGTCTCTCTCTAATGCGGACAGCTTCACAACGATAGGAAGCTTCAGATGAGCATAAACGCTTCACTCGTAAGAGCTCACCCACAGGTAAATTCTGTAAGGTGTGGGGCATGTGACAGCTACTCGCATGGAGAGAGGTATTGCCACAAATGGGCTTCCTATACAGAACAGAATGAATGGAACCAGTCAAGGGGTCGCCAGATAGCAGGATGTCCAGGAAGGGAGCTGAGTCCACATATAGGTTCATGGTAAATCTCAAATTGAGAGGGTTGTTGTTAAAATGTGCATTGACGGCTTCCATGGCCTCCTGGGGGGTACCAAAATCTCCTGTATTACATATCAAAACTTGATCATCAATATATCTTGCATACCAAATAATGGTATGCAACAATGGATTATCACTTGTATAGATATATTGCTCTTCCCAGTAGGCCATGTAAATATTAGCCAATGCACATGAAAAACTTGCCCCCATAGGACAACCGGCTATCTGGAGATAAAATGTACCGTTAAACTGGAAAAAATTGTGGGTCAACAGAAAACCTGTTGTCATGAGAATGAATTCTTTGAGGACATCGTCAAATGAGCTGTGTTTATTTAGATGAAAATCCAGAGCCTGTAAGGCTTCCCTATGCGGTATGCTAGGATATAATGAGACCACGTCGCTCATTATCCAAAAAGAACCACTCGTCCAGGACATCTTCTCCAAATCCTGTAAGAGACTCTTTGTGTCTCTAATATGACCAATAGTACGTTTCATGAGCGGCTGGATATAATGATCTAGCCAGTCACTCAGATTGCTGGTTAGAGACCCAGTCCTGGCTACTATGGGTCTCAATGGGGGAGGGAAAGTGCCCTTATGGACCTTGGGAAGGCCTTGAAAAATGAGACACACCAGAGAGTCGACAAAAAGATATTCGTGGACCTTTTCGTGGAATTTTGCCCCTAATAATAGGGCTGATCTTTTCCAGACTCTTAAGCTGGTGTCACACATAACGACGATGACAACGACGTCGCTGCAACGTCACCATATTCTGTGACGTTGCAGCGACCTCAACAGCACATAACAACGATCAGAACCCTGCTGCGAAATCGCTGCTCGCTCCTGAATGTTCCAGGTCATTTTTTGATCGCTGTTATCCCGCTGCACATGCTGATAAGCGCTGCATTCTTGTGTTTGACACCACAGCAGCGACCATCGCTACGACGCTGAAAGCAGTGACGTAGGGCTGAAGGCAGGATAAGGGCGTGTTTTTGCGCTCTATTTTGCAACGCCCCTACGTCTCCGATTGGTGGTTACAACAGCGTTCCGATTGGGTACCTTGCCGAAGGCGTCACTGTGATTTCATTCTTTAAGTTCTATTTTTTGTTCTACGAACTACATTCTCTGTTTGGCGTCGCTAGTGTGTCGTGTTTTCTGGATCTTTCATCAGACCTCTTATCAGACCTTGTGATTGAAAAGGTAGGTATGCTTTGAATTTGTTGTGTATAGGATAGTACTTTTGTATACGGGAACAGTATTGTACTACTTGAATTCTTGTACTTAGGGAACCAATATTATCTATATATATAATTGCCTTATTCTGTCTGTCTGTCTATCTGTCTGTCTATCTGTCTGTCTGTCTGTCTGTCATGCTCCGAAATTGTGTCCTTACGGTGACACAAAGCTGATTGGCCGCTGGGCTCGCCATGGCCCCGCCCCCCCACACGGATTGGCCTCTCGCCCCGGCTCTCTGCAGGCCCCGCCCCCTCACGCAATGCACGCTCGCTGTGGCCCAACTGACACGGGGCTCCGATTCCCAGGTGAGTACACACACATCAGATCACACTCACTCTCACACTCACTCTCACACATCACATCCACACACTCACAACATGCTGGGATATCGCTTGCTTCTACACCGGCTCCGTCAGGATCCCGGCAGCGCCAGACATAACCTTGCGATGCTGGGATCTTAACGGAGGCCGTGAAAGCTGGTAACCATTATACACATCGGGTAACTAAGGTCCCTTAGTTACCCGATGTGTATCATAGTTACCAGTGTACACCGGCTCACACTCACACACACATCACATCGCATCCACACATCAAGGTCCTGCAGCTGCAGAACATACATAACATAACAGCACACACACACACACACACACACACACACAAATCAGATCACACTCACTCACATACACACATCACATCGCATCCACATACTCACAACATCCTGAGATATCGCTTGCTTCTCGGCGGCGATATTGTGCTGTGAGCTTCCAGGACCTGACGGAGGATCACATGGCCAGAAGCATGTGATATCCCCGGATGTTGTGAGTATCAGCGCGTATGTGCAATATCGTCAGTGTCTGTGTGTGTGAGTGTATGCGATCGGGTGTGTGTGAGTGTATGCGATCGGGTGTGTGTGTGAGTGGATGCGATCGGGTGTGTGTGTGAGTGGATGCGATCGGTTGTGTGTGTGAGTGGATGCGATCGGTTGTGTGTGTGAGTGGATGCGATCGGTTGTGTGGGTGAGTGGATGCGATCGGTTGTGTGGGTGAGTGGATGCGATCGGGTGTGGGTGAGTGTCGGCAGAGGAGCACGGCGTGCTGGAGGAGGCTGGGAGCAGAGAGGCTGATCTTGGGGAAGGCTGGGAGAGGGGGGCTGATGCTGAGGGAGGCTGGAAGGAGAGAGGCTGAGCAAACGTGCTCCATCCGCCATACTGCGCACTCCCCATCGTGCTGCATCCCCCATGCTGCGCACTCCCAAACGTGGTCCATCCGCCATGCTGCGCACTCCCAAACGTGGTCCATCCGCCATGCTGCGCACTCCCAAACGTGGTCCATCCGCCATGCTGCGCACTCCCAAACGTGCTCCATCCGCCATGCTGCGCACTCCCAAACGTGCTCCATCCGCCATACTGCGCACTCCCCATCGTGCACCATCCGGCATGCTGCGCACTCCTAAGCGGATGGAGCATGATGGGGGGTGCGCAGCATGGCGGATGGAGCACGTTTGGGAGTGCGCAGCATGGCGGATGGAGCACGTTTGGGAGTGCGCAGCATGACGGATGGAGCACGTTTGGGAGTGCGCAGCATGACGGATGGAGCATGTTTGGGAGTGCGCAGCATGCCGGATGGTGCGCGATGGGGAGTGCGCAGTATGGCGGATGGAGCACGTTTGGGAGTGCGCAGTATGGCGGATGGAGCACGTTTCGGAGTGCGCAGCATGGCGGATGGAGCACGTTTGGGAGTGCGCAGCATGGTGGATGGACCACGTTTGGGAGCGCGCAGCATGGCGGATGGAGCACGTTTGGGAGTGCGCAGCATGGCGGATGGAGCACGTTTGGGAGTGCGCAGCATGGCGGATGGAGCACGTTTGGGAGTGCGCAGCATGGCGGATGGAGCACGTTTGGGAGTGCGCAGCATGCCGGATGGTGCACGATGGGGAGTGCGCAGTATGGCGGATGGAGCACGTTTGGGAGTGCGCAGCATGGCGGATGGAGCACGTTTGGGAGTGCGCAGCATAGCGGATGGACCACGTTTGGGAGTGCGCAGCATGGCGGATGGAGCACGTTTGGGAGTGCGCAGCATGGCGGATGGAGCACGTTTGGGAGTGCGCAGCATGGTGGGTGGAGCACGTTTGGGAGTGCGCAGCATGGCGGATGGAGCATGATAGGGGGTGCGCAGCATGGCGGATGGAGCACGTTTGGGAGTGCGCAGCATGGCGGATGGAGCACGTTTGGGAGTGTGCAGCATGGCGGATAGAGCACGATGGGGAGTGCGCAGCATGGCGGATGGAGCACGTTTGGGAGTGCGCAGCATGGGGGATGCAGCACGATGGGGAGTGCGCAGTATGGCGGATGGAGCACGTTTGGGAGTGCGCAGCATGGCGGATGGACCACGTTTGGGAGTGCGCAGCATGGCGGATGGAGCACGTTTGGGAGTGCGCAGCATGGGTGATGCAGCACGATGGGGGGTGCGCAGCATGGGGGATGGAGCACGATGGGAGGTGCACACCTCCCCCCAACACACACACACACGCGCACTGCACAACACACACACACTAGGAATCACAAACAACGCCCTACACAGACACCCACACACACAGACAACGCTGCACACACAAATATACGCACATACTGCACAACACACACATTGCTCAAAACATACCTCCCCCCAAAACACACCACACCCACACAAACCGCACAACACACACACACACACAACGCTACAGACACACAGCGCTCCACAAACAACGCAACACACGCAACACACATACAACACCGCTCTCACCCCCCGCGACACTCAGAACATGTACAGCGCCCTACACAAACACTTGGTAACTACACACAACAACATCTATATATATAACAAAAATCATACATGAACTACACAATACGTAAATTCTAGAATACCCGATGCGTAGAATCGGGCCACCTTCTAGTCTATATATATAATTGCCTTATTCTGTCTGTCTGTCTGTCTGTCTGTCTGTCATGCTCCAAAATTGTGTCCTTACGGTGACACTAAGTGTCCTTACGGTGACACAAAGCTGATTGGCTGCTGGGCTCGCCATGGCCCCGCCCCCCCCGCACGGATTGGCCGCTCGCCTTGCCTCGGCTCCTCCCCCGCATGGATTGGCCGCTCGCCTCGCCTCGGATCCGACCCCCCCGCACGGATTGGCCGCCACTCACACTCAGACTCACACTCAGACGCAGACTCAGACTCAGACGCACACTCAGACGCACACTCAGATGCAGACTCAGACGCACACTCAGACGCAGACACAGACTCAGACGCACACTCAGACACACCTCAGACGCACACTCAGACTCACACTCAGACTCACACACTCACACTCAGACTCACACTCAGACGCAGACTCACACTCAGACGCACACTCAGACGCACACTCAGACGCACACTCAGATGTTGACTTAGACACAGACTCAGACGCACACTCAGACGCACACTCAGACGCAGACGCACACTCAGACGCACACTCAGATGCACACTCAGACGCAGACTCAGACACAGACTCAGACGCACACTCAGACACAGACTCAGACTCACACTCACACTCACTCAGACTCACACTCAGACTCACACTCACACTCAGACTCACACTCAGACTCAGACTCAGACTCACACTCAGACTCACACTCACACTCAGACTCACACTCACACTCACACTCAGACTCACACTCAGACTCAGACTCACACTCAGACTCACACTCACTCAGACTCACACTCACACTCAGACTCACTCACACTCAGACTCAGACTCAGACTCAGACTCACACTCAGACTCACACTCAGACTCACACTCACACTCACACTCAGACTCAGACTCACACTCAGACTCACACTCACACTCAGACTCACACTCAGACACAGACTCAGACTCACACTCAGACTCACACTCAGACTCACACTCAGACTCACACTCACACTCAGACTCAGACTCACACTCAGACTCAGACTCACACTCACACTCACACTCAGACTCACACTCAGACTCACACTCAGACTCACACTCACACTCACTCAGACTCACACTCACACTCAGACTCACTCACACTCAGACTCACACTCACACTCAGACTCACCCTCAGACTCACACTCAGACTCACACTCAGACTCACACTCAGACTCACACTCACACTCACACTCACTCAGACTCACACTCACACTCAGACTCACTCACACTCAGACTCAGACTCAGACTCAGACTCAGACTCACACTCAGACTCACACTCAGACTCACACTCAGACTCACACTCAGACTCACACTCACACTCAGACTCAGACTCACACTCAGACTCACACTCACACTCAGACTCACACTCAGACACAGACTCAGACTCACACTCAGACTCACACTCAGACTCACACTCAGACTCACACTCACACTCAGACTCAGACTCACACACAGACTCACACTCACACTCACACTCACACTCAGACTCAGACTCAGACTCACACTCAGACTCACACTCACACTCACTCAGACTCACACTCACACTCAGACTCACTCACACTCAGACTCACACTCAGACTCACACTCACACTCAGACTCACCCTCAGACTCACACTCAGACTCACACTCACACTCACTCAGACTCACACTCAGACTCACACTCACACTCAGACTCACACTCAGACTCACACTCAGACTCACACTCACACTCACACTCAGACTCACACTCAGACTCACACTCACACTCAGACTCAGACGCAGACTCAGACGCAGACTCACACTCACTCAGACTCAGACTCACACTCAGACTCACACTCACACTCAGACTCACACTCAGACTCACACTCAGACGCAGACTCAGACGCAGACTCAGACGCAGACTCACACTCACACTCAGACTCAGACTCACTCAGACTCACACTCAGACTCACACTCAGACTCAGACTCACTCACACTCACACTCAGACTCACACTCAGACTCACACTCACACTCAGACGCAGACTCAGACGCAGACTCAGACTCACACTCACACTCAGATGCAGACTCACACTCACACTCACACTCAGACTCACACTCACACGCACACGCAGACGCACACGCAGACGCACACTCAGACGCACACTCAGACGCACACTCACACTCACACTCACACTCAGACTCACACTCAGACTCACACTCAGACTCACACTCAGACTCAGACTCACACTCAGACTCACACTCACACTCAGACTCACACTCACACTCACACTCACACTCAGACTCACACTCAGACTCACACTCACACTCACACTCAGACTCACACTCACACTCACACTCAGACTCAGACTCACACTCAGACTCACACTCAGACTCACACTCAGACTCAGACTCACACTCACACTCAGACTCACACTCAGACTCACACTCACACTCACTCAGACTCACACTCACACTCAGACTCACTCACACTCAGACTCACACTCAGACTCACACTCACACTCAGACTCAGACTCACACTCAGACTCACATTCAGACTCAGACTCAGACTCACACTCAGACTCAGACTCACACTCAGACTCACACTCAGACTCACACTCACACTCACACTCACTCACACTCACTCACACTCAGACTCACACTCAGACTCACACTCACACTCAGACTCACACTCACACTCACAAGCACACTCAGACTCACAAGCACACTCAGACTCACACTCAGACTCACACTCACACTCACACTCACACTCACACTCAGACTCACACTCACACTCAGACTCACACTCAGACTCACGCTCACAAGCACACTCAGACTCACACTTACACTCACACGCACACTCACACTCAGACTCAGACTTACACTCACACTCACACTCAGACGCACACTCACACTCAGACTCAGACTTACACTCAGACTCACACTCAGACTCACACTCACACTCACAAGCACACTCAGACTCAGACTCACACTCACACTTACACTCACACGCACACTCAGACTCAGACTTACACTCAGACTCACACTCACACTCAGACGCAGACTCAGACGCAGACTCACACTCACACTCACACTCAGACTCATACTCACACGCACACTCAGATGCACACGCAGACGCACACGCAGACGCACACTCAGACGCACACTCAGACGCACACTCACACTCACACTCGGACTCACACTCAGACTCACACTCAGACTCAGACTCAGACTCAGACTCACACTCAGACTCACACTCAGACTCACACTCACACTCAGACTCAGACTCAGACTCACACTCACACTCAGACTCAGACTCAGACTCACACTCAGACTCACACTCAGACTCACACTCACACTCAGACTCACACTCAGACTCAGACTCACACTCAGACTCACACTCACACTCACACTCAGACTCACACTCACACTCAGACTCACACTCACACTCACTCAGACTCACACTCACACTCAGACTCAGACTCACATTCAGACTCACACTCACACTCAGACTCACACTCACACTCAGACTCAGACTCACACTCAGACTCACACTCAGACTCAGACTCAGACTCACACTCAGACTCACACTCACACTCACACTCAGACTCAGACTCACACTCAGACTCACTCTCAGACTCACTCTCAGACTCAGACTCACACTCAGACTCACACTCAGACTCACACTCACTCACACTCACACTCAGACTCACACTCAGACTCACACTCACACTCAGACTCACACTCACACTCACACTCAGACTCACACACTCACACTCACAAGCACACTCAGACTCAGACTCACACTTACACTCACACGCACACTCACACTCAGACTCAGACTTACACTCAGACTCACACTCAGACGCACACTCACACTCAGACTCAGACTTACACTCAGACTCACACTCAGACTCACACTCACAAGCACACTCAGACTCAGACTCACACTCACACTTACACTCACACGCACACTCAGACTCAGACTTACACTCAGACTCACACTCACACTCAGACGCACACTCACACTCAGACTCAAACGCACACTCACACTCAGACTCAAACGCACACTCACACTCAGACTTACACGCACACTCACACACACTCAGACTCACACTCACACTCAGACTCAGACTCACACTCACACTCAGACTCACACTCACACTCAGACTCAGACTCACACTCACACTCACTCAGACTCACACTCAGACTCACACTCACACTCAGACTCACACTCAGACTCACACTCAGACTCACACTCAGACTCAGACTCACACTCAGACTCACACTCACACTCAGACTCACACTCAGACGCAGACTCAGACGCAGACTCACACTCACACTCACTCAGACTCAGACTCACACTCAGACTCACACTCACACTCAGACTCACACTCACACTCAGACGCAGACTCAGACGCAGACTCAGACGCAGACTCACACTCACACTCAGACTCACTCAGACTCACACTCAGACTCACACTCAGACTCACACTCAGACGCAGACTCAGACGCAGACTCAGACGCAGACTCACACTCAGACTCACACTCACACTCAGACGCAGACTCAGACGCAGACTCACACTCACACTCACACTCAGACTCACACTCACACTCAGACTCACACGCACACTCAGACGCACACGCAGACGCACACTCACACTCACTCAGACTCACACTCACACTCAGACTCACTCACACTCAGACTCACACTCAGACTCACACTCACACTCAGACTCAGACTCACACTCAGACTCACACTCAGACTCAGACTCAGACTCACACTCAGACTCAGACTCACACTCAGACTCACACTCAGACTCACACTCACACTCACACTCACATTCACTCACACTCACTCACACTCAGACTCACACTCAGACTCACACTCACACTCAGACTCACACTCACACTCACAAGCACACTCAGACTCACAAGCACACTCAGACTCACACTCAGACTCACACTCAGACTCACACTCACACTCACACTCACACGCACACTCACACTCAGACTCAGACTTACACTCAGACTCACACTCAGACTCACACTCACACTCACAAGCACACTCAGACTCAGACTCACACTCACACTTACACTCACACGCACACTCAGACTCAGACTTACACTCAGACTCACACTCACACTCAGACGCAGACTCAGACGCAGACTCACACTCACACTCACACTCAGACTCATACTCACACGCACACTCAGATGCACACGCAGACGCACACGCAGACGCACACTCAGACGCACACTCAGACGCACACTCACACTCACACTCAGACTCACACTCAGACTCACACTCAGACTCACACTCAGACTCACACTCACACTCAGACTCACACTCACTCACACTCAGACTCACACTCACACTCACACTCACACTCAGACGCAGACTCAGACGCAGACTCACACTCAGACTCACACTCACACTCAGACGCAGACTCAGACTCACACTCACACTCACACTCAGACTCACACTCACACTCAGACTCACACGCACACTCAGACGCACACGCAGACGCACACTCAGACGCACACTCAGACGCACACTCAGACGCAGACTCAGACACAGACTCAGACACACACTCAGACACAGACTCAGACTCACACGCACACAGACTCACACTCAGACACAGACTCACTCACACTCAGACTCAGACTCACACTCAGACTCACACTCAGACTCACACTCACACTCACTCAGACTCACACTCACTCACACTCAGACTCACACTCAGACTCACACTCAGACTCACACTCAGACGCAGACTCAGACGCAGACTCACACTCACACTCACACTCAGACTCAGACTCACTCAGACTCACACTCACACTCAGACTCACTCACACTCACACTCACACTCAGACTCACTCACACTCACACTCAGACGCAGACTCAGACTCAGACGCACACTCAGACGCACACTCAGACGCACACGCACACAGACTCACACTCAGACACAGACTCACTCACACTCAGACTCAGACTCAGACTCAGACTCACACTCAGACTCACACTCAGACGCACACTCAGACGCAGACTCAGACGCAGACTCACACTCACAATCACACTCACACTCAGACTCACTCAGACTCACACTCAGACTCACACTCAAACTCACAAGAACACTCAGACTCAGACTCACACTCACACTTACACTCACACGCACACTCACACGCACACTCACACTCGCACGCACACTCAGACTCACATGCACACGCACACTCAGACTCACATGCACACTCAGACTCACACACACACTCACACTCAGACTCACACGCACACTCACACTCAGACTCACATGCACACTCACACTCAGACTCAGACTTACACTCAGACTCACACAAACACTCACACTCAGACTCAAACGCACACTCACACTCAGACTCAAAAGCACACTCACACTCAGACTCAAACGCACACTCACACTCAGACTTACACGCACACTCACACTCACTCACACTCAGACTCACACGCACACTCACACTCAGACTCACACGCACACTCACACTCAGACGCACACTGACACTCAGACTCAGACTTACACTCAGACTCACACAAACACTCACACTCAGACTCAAACGCACACTCACACTCAGACTCACACTCACACTCAGACTCACACGCACACTCACACTCAGACTCACACGCACACTCACACGCACACTCAGACTCAGACTCACTCGCACACTCAGACTCACACGCACACTCAACGCAGCAGACACACAACACCCAACACACAAACACCGCGGCACACACAAATATACGCACATACCGCACAACACACACATTGCACAAAACATACCTCCCCCCAAAACACACACACCCACACAAACCGCGCAACACACATACACAACGATACAGACACACAGCGCTCCACAAATAACGACACACAACGCAACACACAAACAACACCGCTCTCACCCCCCGCTACACCCAGACAACACCCAGAACATGTACAGCCCCTACACAAACACTTGGTAACTACACACAACAACATCTATATATATATATATATATATATATAACAAAAATCATACATTAACTACACAATACGTAAATTCTAGAATACCCGATGCGTAGAATCGGGCCACCTTCTAGTAATATTTATATTCTTATACACAGGGAGCAGTAGTTATATTCTTGGATATAGTGGGCAATATTATAGTTGTATTCTGGGTCAGTATTATAGTAGTTATATTCTTGGATATAAGGGGCAGTATTATAGTTGTTATATTGTTGCATATAGGGGGCAGTATTATAGTACTTTTATTCTTGTATATAGGGGGCAGTATTATAGTACTTACATTCTTGTATATAGTGGGCAGTTTTATAGTTGTTATATTGTTGCATATAGGGGGCAGTATTATAGTACTTTTATTCTTGTATATAGGGGGCAGTATTATAGTACTTAGATTCTTGTATATAGTGGGCAGTTTTATAGTTGTTATATTGTTGCATATAGGGGGCAGTATTATAGTACTTATATTCTTGTATATAGGGTGCAGTATTATAGTTGTTATATTAATTTATTTACATAGCTGGAAGTATTTTAGCTTTTATATTCCGGTATATAGGAATATACATACATATTGTTGAAAATTCTCTTATTTCGTATTATTTTTACAGTTTGAACATCATGGATGATATGCAGTGTGCTGTTGTAGTTGCTGCAATGCTGGTGGAGGAAGCTCAGCGACAAGATGAGGCACGGATGCTAGAGAGGCGTTCAAAGCGAAAGCGTCGCATGTGGACCAGAGAGTGGCTGCAGAGGAGGTCCGAATTCTCACACATGCAACTTATCAGAGAGCTGCAGGAGAAGGATCCTCATGATTTCCGCAACTATCTGCGGATGTCAGAGGAATCCTTCAAAATGTTACTGGAAAGAGTTACGCCACTCATTCAACGAAAGGATACAAAGATGCGTGCTGCCGTCCCCCCAGATGAAAGATTGGCAGTCACACTGCGATTCCTGGCCACAGGACGCTCCCTCCAAGACTTGCATTTTTCTGCTGCTGTTTCAAGGTCCCTGCTTAGCGTAATAATTCCTGAGACATGTAATGCAATTGTTCGCAGTCTACGCAGCAATAATCAATTTCCTAAAACAGTGGAGGCATGGAATAAAATTGCCAAGGATTTTGAGCAGCTCTGGCAGTTCCCAAACTGTGGTGGGGCTTTGGATGGAAAACATGTGCGCATCACGCAACCACGGAACAGCGGATCCTATTTTTACAATTACAAGGGCTATTTCAGCCTCATAATGATGGCCCTTGTTAATGCAAACTATGAATTCATAAATGTCGATGTTGGCATGAACGGCAGGGTTTCTGATGGTGGTGTTTTGGAGCACACAGCATTTGGTGAGCATTTGCAGAACGGTGCCCTGCACTTGCCACCCAACTCTGAGACCACAGGAAACCTTAATTTTGTTTTTGTCGGCGATGAAGCCTTCCCACTTCATGCCAATCTTCTAAAACCGTTTCCACAAAACGCTCTTACGCAGGAAAGACGCATTTTCAATTACCGCTTGTCAAGGGCACGTCGGGTAGTAGAAAATGCCTTCGGGATCATGGCCAACCGCTTCAGACTTTTCCACACTCCGATTAACCTAAAGCTACAATCAATAGACTCTGTTGTTTTGGCCTGTTGCACGCTGCACAACTTCCTTCGTCGTCAAGATGTAAATGCGTACAGTCCGCCTGGTTTCATGGACTCTGTGGAACCAACAAATGGGGAAGTGGTTCTTGGTGAGTGGCGTGCTAACGCTCCCGCAATCGCAGGCCTTCAACCGGTCATACATGGCAGAAACAAGGATGATGCGAAGGCCTGCCGAGAAAACTACTGCCAATATTTTAACGGTCCTGGTGCTGTAAGTTGGCAGCAACAGATGTTATAGAGGCCTACTGAGCATTTTGCTGTCTATACTGTTTTTTTAATAATATATTTTTGTTGTCCGTTTTATTTTAATCTTTCTGAATTTTATAATGTTTGCATTTGTTCAATAAAATGTTATATATACTATTATGGTTGATGACTTTTATTACATTGACTGCCATTTGTACCAACAACCATTTAGGTCCTCTGTACCGATACCCCATCGAGTATAATTGCATGTCCGCTCTATTCTCCTTCCCATAATAGATTTGTAAATCAAAATGATACCACTAACACTTTATGCCATTGCTATACCCAGCAAAAAGTCATTGGGCCCCGGGACAACCCTCCCTACCCGCGGAGGGGTTAACATCCAGCTGCCACTACCTCTCCCCTGGGTGCCCAACAACAACAGCGGTGGTGTCCCACCTGCCCCGATGTACAAGAATATAACTACTATAATACTGCAACCTATGCACAAGAATATAAATACTTTAATACTGCCCCTATGCACAAGAATATAACTACTATAATACTGCCACCTATGCACAAGAATATAAATACTTTAATACTGCCCCCTATGTACAAGAATATAACTACTATAATACTGCCACCTATGCACAAGAATATAAATACTTTAATACTGCCCCCTATGTACAAGAATATAAGTACTATAATATTGCCCCTATGTACAAGAATATAACTATTATAATACTGCCTCCTATGTACAAGAATATAACTACTATAATACTGCCCCTATGTACAAGAATATTCCATAACTTTACATTCCATAATTCCATAACACAAAAATCCAATACACAAACATAAATCAAAGATTTAAGTGCTATCTATGCCTTTTGCTATCTGACTCGGTTACAGCCGGGATCGCAGACGGGAACGCTACTGTGACTCTGTGCTAGCTTTATTCAGACCGCTAGTTTCACGAACGGGAACGCTACTGTGACTCTGTGATAGCTTTATTCAGACCGCTAGTTTCACGAACGGGAACGCTACTGTGACGCGGTTCGAGCGGCTCGTTGATAACGAGACCGCTAGCGGGATCGCTATTGCGACGTTGTTCAGAACGTGACGTGATGACGTTGCTCACGTCGCCTTTGAAGTCTGTTGGGCGGCGTACATGTTCTGTTAATGCTCAGAGGCGGGAACATGGCGGCTAGGAGTCGCAGTTCTCCATGGGGGCCTGTGGAGGTCCGTTATTTAGTAAAAATGATGGTCAAAAAAGACTATTTCTGCGAGGCACAGCATGACCATCCCATGCTTCATAAGCAGGCTGTGCTGAGGCTAATTAGTAGAGGCCTGGCCCGTCGATTTGGGGTGGAGCGATCCACAACCCAAATTAGGAAGAAACTGGCAGACCTGCGCTATAAATCCAGTGATCTCCTCGCCAGCATCCGAGCAGACATCGAGAGGCGTCATGGTGAGTGCTGTTTAGCGGCTTTGGTCCGGTTCGGTTTTGTTTACCCATGAACAACCCATGGCTTTATGGTTCATGGATCATGGATCTAAACATCGGTGTTACCATTTAGTAAACATGTTAAATCTAATATCCCCAAAAATATATTGTAGGATCACCTTTTATGGCCTAGAGCATACCTGGGCAAGGGGCGGCCCGCGGGCCACATCCGGCCCGCCTACTCTCTGTGACCGGCCCGCCTGGCTCCGGGCATCCTTGCTGGCCGGTCACTGATGAGGGCAATCTGACGTGTTGTCCAGAGCTCCAGGCTCCGGGCGGCCTGTGGTCAGATTGCCCTCATCACACGCTGCGTGCCGGCAGGGAACAGAGGACTGATACTGCAGCACCGCACAGTGCAGCAGCGGAAGACAGGAATCTGTTCTCTGTTTCCTGCCGACACTTTCCCTGTGACACACACGCACGCGCCCTGATGTCGTCAGTACGGCGCGCGTGTGTGTCATTTGAAAAGTTCCCGCCCCGGCAGGAGAAGAAGATGCAGCAGCCGGACCCCGTACGGAGAGAGGAGGCAGCTCAGCGGGGAGCCGTACAAGAGAAGAAGGATGTCAGCGGGAGCCCGGGTGTAGTGATGTATATTACAGGTGGATATAGGGGTGTAGTGATGTATATTACAGGTGTATATGGGGGTGTAGTGATGTAGTATATGGGGATTGTTTGTGTATATATGTCTATAGCGTGTGTGTATGTATGTGTGCGTGCGTGCAGAGAGTAAAGCCCGTAACTGCGAGTGGTACCATGTGCTCTCTCCCCGCCCCCTGCAGCGCCATTCCGCCATTACAGGGCCTGATTGCATTTCTCCGGTACCTGTTTGCATACATGTGTCAGGTACCGGCGAAAACACGAGTCTGTGAAATAAAAAGATTTTCCATATTTACCTGCTTTCTTCAGCTCTGCTGCCTCCCGCTCCTGACCACTGCTCATTCATTGATTATTCACCGCACTCAGGACCTGGAAGCCGGAGCGGCGCGATGACAGCACCGGGCACAGCACCGTTGAGGGCATCAACGCAGGGACAGGTGAGTATTCTGCAAGCACAGTGGCCTCCAGGAGGTCATCAGAGTTTCCAATGAACTTTGATGACCATCCTGCGACACCCACGCTACAGCTTCATGGGTTCATCAGAGTTCATTGGGAACTGTGACGAGTCCCCGAGATGCTCCGGCTTCCAGGTTCTCAACATACACACACACCTGTATACTCACCCAGCGATGCGGTCCCCAGCACTGTCCCTGCTTCCAGCTGCTCACTGCAGTGAATATTCAGTGAGTATAATTACCATCGATAAGGAGCGGGAGGCAGCAGAGCCAGAGACAGCAGCGCTGGAGAGAGGTAAATATAGAAAATCTTTTTATTAAAAAGACCCGTGTTTTCTCTGGTATTTGTCACACTGATGTCACACAGATCACATCAGTGTGCGATCCGTGTGACACCTGTGCTGCCAGAGAAAAAAAGGATAGGTGTGCATGCAGGGCCACGAGGGGTCACACAGTCCGTAACTTACTGTTTGTGTATGAAGGATAGTATATATGCTATATACAGTATTGGTTAAAACTGAGTTAATTATATTAGTCCGGCCCTCTAAAACCATCCCAATTTCTCATGCGGCCCCATGGGAACATTAATTGCCCACCCCTGGCCTACAGGCTACTTTACACACTGCGATATCGGTCCCGATATCGCTACTGTGGGTACCCGACCCCATCTGTTGTGCGGCACGGGCAAATCGCTGCCCGGCACGGGCACAACATCGCCCAGAGCCGTCACCTATACTTACCTGTCCGGCGACGGTGTCTTTCTAAGGGTGGCGGTCCGTGCGGCGTCACAGCCACGTCAATGAACCGCCGCCCAATAGCAGTGGAGGGGCGGAGATGAGCGGGACGTAATATCCCGCTCACCTCCTTCCTTCCGCAATGTGGCCGGGAGGCATGGAAGGGGAGCTTCCTCGTTCCTGTGGCGTCACACGCAGCGATGTGTGCTGCCGCAGGAATGAGGAACAACTTCGTTACTGCTGAATTCACGATTTTTGAGAATGGACACCCATGTCGCCGATTAGCGTTTTTGCACATTTTTTCAACGATGCAAAATCGCTCATCGGAGTCACACGCAACAGACGGCATCGCTAATGCGGCCGGTTGTGCGTCAAGAATTCCATGATGCCATCGACTTATATTTGCGATGTCGTAGTGTGTCAAGCCCCCTTTAATGGTGTTGGACGCAGCTTACAGCAATAAAAAGTGGTGTGAGGTTCCCGCAGAAAACATATGGGAACATTGACTGAAAAATCTGAAAAGTTCTGTCTGGTGGAAAAATGAAAGGTATTGAAAAAAATCAGTAAAACAAAAATAATAGAACACATGGGTGCTGAACAAGTTATCGAGGACCTGTCACCCACTCCCCACGCATGCATAAGTGCAGCAATGAATGCAGCATACATACTTTCATAACATGGACATTAACTGTGATATTCTTCCCCGACACTGGTGACCCAGTGATTACAATTGGAAAAACATGGCACAAAATGCCAATGACCAATCATTAAAATAAAAAAAAAAAATCTTAATTTATATAAAATTTACAAAGAATAATAATACAATTGTGTAAAATATGAGGTAGTTTGGCGAGGACCCAAAGGAGGGGATTTATTTCTGAAACATATGAACTAGAAATATACACACACATATGGCTTCTAAACTTGCTCACTCAGATATGCAACGAGATAAGAAGGATAGTCAGATGACTGGACAATGCTCCAAACGCGATTAGAACAAGGTTGTTTGGAAAGCACAGTGTAGTTCAAATGCAATATATTGCAAAGAAAATAATCACATTATACCGAGATATCTAGTGTGCATATCAGAGGGACAAGGTGGCGAAAAAGAGCTAATTATCCTTTGTAAAAGGTATGGTATGCAAACTTGATCATAGGTAAATTTCAGATACCTAAAAACTTCAATGCTCCTGGGGTAATGGGATTATTTACTCTTTGCATATATTAGGATTTGATCAACACTGTGCCAGTCTTTACAAAAACCATTTCGCAATAAACCATGCTGTGTAATCGCGTTTGGAGTATTGTCCATTGACCTGATTATCATTGTTATCTCAGTGCATATCTAAAGAAAATAATTACATTATACCAAGATATCTAGTGTGCATATCAGAGGGTCAAGGTGGCGAAAAGGAGCTAATTATCTAACTTGATCATAGGTAAATTTCGGATACCTCAAAACTTCAATGCTCCTGGGGTATAATGGGTTTATTTTCTCTTTGCATTTGCATCTCTGATTATCATTGTTATCTCGGTGCATATCAGAGTGACATTAGAAGCCTTGAGTACAAGCCATATGTTATACTATTTACAGAACAGAATAAAATAGAATAATTTAAGTGATTGATTTTTGTGCCTTGTTTTTCCAATGAATGCAGCATGTTTGCTGCTTTGAGGCAAGTGGTCCCCATGTGTCTGGTGCCCCTAGAAAAAGGTTTGTCAAACATACGTAAAAAAGCAGGCTATACACGGGCTTTACATGCTACAATATATCTACCGATGTGTCGGCGGGGTCACGTTGTAAGTGATGCACATCCGGCATCGTTAGAGATATTGTAGTCTGTAAAACCTACATGCGATTACGATTAAACGAATAACCGTTCATCGCATACACGTCGTTCAATTACTAAAAATTGAACGTCTGGTTGCTCAATGTTCCCGAGGCAGCACACATCGCAGTGTGTGACACCCCGGGAATGATGAACTGCAACTTACCTGCGTCCCGCTTCTTACGTATGGATGGTCGTATAGAAGGGTAAGTACTTGTGACAGGAACAAAGCATAGGTGCGACACGGTCAACAAATTTCAGTTGTCGCACATAAGATGGGGGCGTGTCACATCACATACGATATCGTATGCAGAATTGTATGGTGTAAAGTAGGCGTAAGCCATAGTGGCCTGGAGTTATGCGCTCAATAAAAGTTTTCTCCTATACCTAGGACCACCTCCAGCTGCACAGGCAGCTCCACCATCTCCACCCTCTCCGGCTGTGGATCCACCATCTCCGCCAGCTCCACCATCTCCTGCTGCGGATCCACCATCCCCGCCGGCTCCACCATCTCCTGCTGCAGATCCACCACCTCCGCCTGCTGCGCCTGCTGGGACACCCTCTCCTTCTCCAACCCCATCACCTGCTGCAACCCCATCTCTTCCTTCAACCCCATCACCACCTTCTACCCTGTCTCCCCATACTTCTCCTTCTAACGATGCCTTCTCCCCCGCATCAGTTGGTGAGTTTTGTGCAGGCTACCCTTCCTGTAATTTATGCACATAACATGGTGTCCCTACAAGTTGTAAAGGATACAGGGATGTTTAAATGATGGTGGGCTGTCGTGTACTAATATTTGATTTGTGTTCCCTAGCCACAGGATCTGGTTGGGCCATCAGCGCCTCAGAGGAAGAAGGTGATGAACCCCAGAACCGTAAGTGGTCAACCAAAAACATATACCTGACAGTTCGATGTTGGAACAAGGATGGTTAACTTTTCCCATTCCCTCCACAGAAATCCCCACACTACAGGACCTGGTGGAATCACAACGGCGTTTGTCAGAAGCCGTCCGGCGTCATGGGGAGATGCTGGAACAGTTTTTGGCAGCCCAACAGCAGGGCCACTAAATGTGAATGTTTGTGATTTAAATGTTTTTTTTTGTTTTGTATGTCACATAAATCTTTCTAGTTTATTTTCGCTGTTGCTTACATTTTTGGACAAAACTTTCAAACAGGGTTTGGGAACCTATTTACTGCCGGGGACCATTTGGAATTTTCTACCAACCAACGGGGGCCACACCAAATTATCAACTTGAACACGACCAGGCTATATTTGTTAAAATAATTAATAAAATCAGCCCCAGAGTGGTGGCTGGAGAGACTGTGATGTTCGGTGAGATGGATCATTTTGATTCTCACCACTACATTTCCATGTTTGTCTTGGTCTGGAGAGGCTGGGGGCATACACAACACAGGAGAAGCTAGGGCATATACATCACAGGAAACACTGAGGCATATACATCCCAGGAGAGGCTGCGTCATATACATCCCTTAAGAGTATGGGGCATATACATCACCCTGAGCAGTAGTTGGCAGCACAAAGAGCACTGTGCCGCCCTGGCAAAACCTGGGTGTTACAGAGGTCTGCATACATGTTATTGATGCTGATTTAACTCTCCCTTGGGGAGGTTCCCACACACAAACACACACCAGCCAATCAGACCCCACTCACCCCCTCCCCACGAAAACAGGAGGACATCAAGACTGTACAGTGGCAACAAGGTTTTTTTTTTTTTCAATGATCTTGACTGTCCAGGGGAGGGTGTGTGTGTGTGTGTGATGTTACCTCTGAGACCACCTGGCTAGTCCAGGGCGTCACATAAGCAGCCCCTGTGTGGGGCTGGGGTGAGTGGTACTCACGGCCTCAGGAATGGGCCAGCCTCTTGTGGGACCCGAAGTGGACCAGGAGAGGGGTGCCAGCTGTCGGGACCCAGTACGGACCAGTGTGAAAAGAAGACACATACCTCGGGCAGGAAAAGATCACCTGAATTACACACACGGGTGTGGGACCCGTCTTCACAGCAGCGGGCCGTTGGCACCTGTTACCAGCAACTTGGTTAATTACTGGACTGGGGTTAGTTATTGGTTTATACTGTGAGTACTCCTGCACCACCCGGTACAAGGCGAGGACTGTACCCGTCACTCTACAAACTACCTCTCCCAATTGGGCCCTGGGACTATAAATCCCCCTACCCGTGGAGGGTATCCCACCTAGCTGCCCCACACCATCAGTCCTGGGCACGGTCCCCAGAGGCAGTGGCGGTGCCACCACCTTATCAACGCAACCCACGGGTGGCGTGACAGACAATTCCCCCTACCTAATCCCCCTCTTTTTTGGGAGCTTGACATTACAGACCGGGTCACGACACCGGGATACCTGCAGAAGTAACCCCTTGGCCAGGATCTCATTTCCCCCCCAATCCCTGGGCAACACAGCAATAGGTGGCAGCACAAAGAGCTGTAGGTGGCATAACACAAACAGCACTGACAGTGACAGCACTAGAAGGCAGCTCGGAGAGCATTAGGTGACAGCACTATAAGGCAGCAGGGAGAGCACTATGTTCCCCACCACAGCTTTAAAACAAAGAACCCACAAAAACATTCTTAATTAAAAAAAAAACACCCACACACACACATTATATATGTGCATCTGTAGAGTTGTGCCATGATGGCGACCCTGACCTCCACCCAGCCCTTTACCCCGTGAATAATGTTATGCAGAATTCATGAAAGCTGTACAAAAGTTTGAAATCAAAGACATTTTTTATTACAATTCCCTAACATTGCTTAAACAACAACAAAAACAGCATAAATATTATAACAAAAAACAAAAACTATAAATTTTGATATTGGTTACTAGAGTCATTTAAATGTTGCCTCTGTGGGCTGAAAAATTGGTTCATTGGGGGGAACATGGGATACTGTGCGGGGGGGTCATGCTGGAGGTGCGGTCGAGGCTCCATCCTCATCCATGGCACTTGGTTCCATGAAGAGTGTTGTTGATGATCTACTTCGCACACTTTTGAGGAGTCTGTCAGTTTCCCCAATGCCACCTTGTTGAGGGCCTCCAGCATGACCCTTTCGACATGACCTCTTTGTTTGTCATCCAGCTTACGGAGTCTTTCATCCGTAAGCTGGGCAAATCCGCAAATGGATGGTCTGCTGTGCTGCTCCAGGATTTTCTTCGCCATATCCATAAGGTCTGTTGATGATGTGTTGTTCGGCTGCCTCTTACGGGTTGAGGAGATCCGCCGCGGTAATGGAGCTTCTGCGGTCTCCTCGGAAGTCCCGGCAATTTCATCATCACCACCTGTCGCTATTGGCCCAGCTTCACAACGATCCTGCGGAACAATAAAAATGATGTTAAACTCAGATATCATGAGCAACAGGCACAGGGATACACATGCACTGGAAACTAATGGGAGGGGCAGACTAGTACTACAAGATATGAAATGTCATTACATGGTATGAAAATAGAGTGTGGAGAAACTAGTAAAGGAGTATACTTATCTGAACTGGAAGGGATACATTTTGAAATCTGCAACAGTAATCATAGAAAACCGTAGTAACTATTTTCAATTAAATAATGCCATGTACATCAAAAGTTTCACAAAGGTACTTACATCTCCAACTGTGGTGTCAGACCGGACCTCAGGCTGTGTTCCGGGACCAAAGGACAGCGATGTTATTGTACGTGGTACCTCTTGGTCTCTTATGAAGGCCAGCAAATCGTAGTACCAAAGCTTTGGAACGTAAAGTTCCTCCGTTCCGGCACCAGATTTGCTGGCCTTCTCCACCTTATTTAGTTCCTTTTTATAAACGGTGCGAAGACCCTGGATTTTCTTTCGCACAATCTCAGTCGTAATGGTCTAAGTAGGGTTATGCCTCTGGAACAATTCAACAAGCTGCTCATAGGCCTGCTTTTTCTTGTATCGATTGCTATAATCGACAGACTTAATCTTCCACAAACAAGGCAGGGATCGATACATATCAATCATCTCCCTTATAAATTCTTGTTTGTTGGAAGACATCTGAAAAAAAAGGAAATTAATGTATTACTACATTGTTATAAACTAAGCACAAGAATATAGCTGCTATAATACTGCCACCTACGTACAACTACTTTAATACTGCTCCTATGTCCAATAATATAACTACTATAATACGGCCCCCTATGTACAAGAATATAACTACTATCATACTGCCCCCTATATACAAGAATTTAACTACTATAATACTGCCCCTATGCACAAGAATATAACTACTATAATACTGCCCCTATGTACAAAAATATAACTACTATAATACTGCCCCTATGTACAAGAACATAACTATATGTACAGCGGTATTGAATATATAAATATATATACATATATACCTATATATATATATATATATATATATATATATATGTAGAAAATAGCTATATGTTCAAGAATATAATTGCTATAATACTGGCCCCATATATATATTTATTTTTATATATATATATATATATATATATATATATATATATATATATATATATATATATATATATTCCTATGTACAGGAATAGAAAAGCTATAATACTTCCCCCTATGTACATAGATAAATATAACTATAATACTGCCCCAATATACAAGAATACAGTTGCTATATTAATGTCACGATGTACTAGAATATTGGTATAATACTGCCCAAAATTACTTACCTTTAAGTCAGGAGAATATTAAAAATCCAAGACGAAATCAACAAATTGAAAGAATCACTGCAGCAAACTGCGTTCTGAAAAAGCTCAGGTAGAGTGAATGGAAGCGCTACTGCGTCGTCTTTTGTTTGATACGGTCACCCAATCAGGCGACGCTGTAGTGATGACCAATCGGAACAGAGGGGCGTGAAGAAAGACAACGCAAAGCGCTGTAGCGATCACCAATAGGAACAGAGGGGCGTGAAAAGAGATAACGCAAACCGTATCTAGGGGTTAAAACCACACCTCTGACTCGTCGTGCAATGACATGTCTGAAACCACACAACGACCGTCGACGTCGCTATGATCTCTGCTCCGTCGCTGCTTTATTTAGCATGTTTGACAGCTTACTAACGATTATCTATGGTCGCTGCAACGTCACAGAATATGGTGACGTTGCAGCGACGTCGTTGTCGTCGTCGTTATGTGTGACACCAGCTTTAGAGATGTTAATAGGTTTGTCAGGAATCTCACAATAAAAAGACATTTTTCCAATACTGATGCGGACAATACTGATAGGCCCAACTCACCTGATCCTCCGACCAACAATTCTACTCATGTCCCCCTATTTTGGAATTTGAGGGAACAGATTGCGGTTACGCACTTACAAGAACTAAGTGACACCTGTACGGGTATATCTGAACCTTCTCCTTTTGTCAATAAGAACCCGAGTTTTTATCCTATTGCCTCCAGGGTTCCTGTTATGGACACGTTCCAGGACCTTATAGAATCGGAGGTCAGAAATATACTCTTGATGAAACCCCAGATTCAGGACAATTTGTCATCCTCTGAAAAAAGAGCACTTAAAGATCTGAAGGACAATAGTCACATTGTGGTCCGGGGGGCGGACAAGGGGGGCTCAGTAGTAGTGCTGGACAGCAAACTGTATGAAAGAGAGATTAATACCATATTGAGTGATAAATCCACTTACAGGCAATTGCCTTGCGATCCCACATCTGATTTTTCCTCAAAGTTACGGGTCCTCTTCTCACAAGGTTTTCAATGGGGAGTTCTTAATGAAAAGGTCCACGAATATCTTTTTGTCGACTCTCTGGTGTGTCTCATTTTTCAAGGCCTTCCCAAGGTCCATAAGGGCACTTTCCCTCCCCCATTGAGACCCATAGTAGCCAGCACTGGGTCTCTAACCAGCAATCTGAGTGACTGGCTAGATCATTATATCCAGCCGCTCATGAAACGTACTATTGGTCATATTAGAGACACAAAGAGTCTCTTACAGGATTTGGAGATGTCCTGGACGAGTGGTTCTTTTTGGATAATAAGCGACGTGGTCTCATTATATCCTAGCATACCGTATAGGGAAGCCTTACAGGCTCTGTATTTTCATCTAAATAAATACAGCTCATTTGACGATGTCCTCAAAGAATTCATTCTCATGACAACAGGTTTTCTGTTGACCCACAATTTTTTCCAGTTTAACTTAACATTTTATCTCCAGATAGCCGGTTGTCCTATGGGGGCATGTTTTTCATGTGCATTGGCTAATATTTACATGGCCTACTGGGAAGAGAAATATATCTATACAAGTGATAATCCATTGTTGCATACCATTATTTGGTATGCAAGATATATTGATGATCAAGTTTTGATATGTAATACAGGAGATTTTGATATCCCCCAGGAGGCCATGGAAGCCGTCAATGCACATTTTAACAACAACCCTCTCAATTTGAGATTTACCATGAACCTATATATGGACTCAGCTCCCTTCCTGGACATCCTGCTATCTGGCGACCCCTTGACTGGTTCCATTCATTCTGTTCTGTATAGGAAGCCTATTTGTGGCAATACCTCTCTCCATGCGAGTAGCTGTCACATGCCCCACACCTTACAGAATTTACCTGTGGGTGAGCTCTTACGAGCGAAGCGTTTATGCTCATCTGAAGCTTCCTATCGTTGTGAAGCTGTCCGCATTAGAGAGAGACTCAGTGGGAGGGGGTATCCTGATCGGACTTTGAACAGGGCCTCTTCTATTGTTGAGAATAGGACCAGAACCAATCGGTTGCGGATGCCCTGGAAAGACCCATCTCAGAGGAGGAGTACTGGGCTGCAATTAAAAATTCCCCCACTGGTAAGGCCCCTGGCCCAGATGGCTTCCCCCTGCTTTACTACAAAAAGATGGGCTCCATGCTGCTCCCCCATTTCTCTCTGCCTTTAACAATATCTCACTCTCCGAAAAGGTCCACTTGCCGAGAGACTCTTTGGCCGCTAATATAGTAGTCATCCCTAAAGAGAGTAAAGACCCTACCTCTTGTTCTAGTTACCGACCCATCTCCCTCCTCAACACAGACTTGAAGCTCTTCACCAGAATATTATCAGAGAGACTCTCTCCATTGCTGGGGGGGATTGTCAACCCGGACCAGGCTGGGTTCATGATGGGAAGGGAAGCGAGGGACAACACCACTAAGGCGCTGAACTTAATCCACAGGGCTAATTCGGAAGGGTTGCCCCTGATGCTCCTGTCGACCGACGCAGAAAAAGCGTTCGACAGAGTCAATTGGATATTCATGGAGGAGGTTCTGCGGGAGGTGGGGTTGGGGAGGATGATGCTCAGGTGGATATGCTCTCTGTATAGTAACCCCTCTGCCGCGGTCAGGGTGAACGGTCTGGGTGAACGGTCTCCTTTCAGATAGATTTCCCATTCTTAACGGCACAAGGCAGGGATGCCCCCTCTCACCCCTGATCTTTATCCTGACCCTGGAACCCCTGCTTAGCCGAATTAGAGGTAACATTGACAGGAATGATACCAGGCCACATAGGTTTGAGCTCTAAGCCTGAGCCATAACCACGATTTTCAGGTGTTTCAAGCCTCCCCTGATGAGCAGTCGTTGTGAAACGCGTCGGAAGTCACCTGCTTGATGGATATTAGGGTCAGCCACAACAGGGCCAGCTGTGGACTGCCCTTGTAAGGGCGGGAGTTTTTGTGGATTATCTTAGGGTCAGTTGTATCCCAGACAGGGCCAGTGACCAAGCCACTGCTCCCCAAGTGCCGGTAGTTGGACTAAGCAGCACTGGAGAAGGACGACACCTCACCGACAAAAAGACTGGGTGAGATGGTTCCACTTTAAGTGGTCCTAATATTGCACTGTATATGACATCCTATTGTCCCTGACCCCTGCCGTTGTTTGTATAGAGCATGGTACAGGTATTATGAGGTCATTATTTCCTGGGCACCGCATGTCATGGTGCATATGTTTGGTTGTCCCCTGATAGAGCGTATCACACTAGCTTAGCTCTATAGTGGGACATTCACACTATTTTTGGTCTGGTGTTGATGACGCTGAGTGACAACATTCTGTCTGTTGAGTGGCATGCTACTTCTTGTGTATACATTTATCTTTGAAGGCTGCACTTACACAGCATCTGTCTAATCAGCGATACCACATCAGCTTTTTGTGTGTTGAAAAACTCATTACATCTCCGGTGTTGTTCATCTAGGTGAACGTTACCCGTTCCCCTTTTTCTGTAAATGATGGTGCCATAGATACACGCAGCACACATTGGTCCCATCATTTCCAGGTTTTAAATGGTGTTTGGATCACAGTTTGTATATTTATTTTAAATAACCCAATTAAAGGTTAAGTTTTATTATCACATGTTGCTAGATCTATATAAGTTGTACATGTTGGAATTCTTTTCTAATACCTACTGGTTCTGAATTGGTGCTATATTCATAACATTGACATTTCCGGCCCTATAGTTGCTGGTTCCACCTACAAAATTGCGGCGTACGCGGACGACTTACTTTTCTTTATTACCAACCCTCGGGTCTCCCTGCCCAATCTACTGAGAGAGCTGGAAACATACTCCTCTCTTTCTAATTTTAGAATTAACATGTCAAAATCGGAGGCTATGAATGTATCTCTCCCCCAAGATCATGTTATTTCGCTACAATCTGCGTTCGGGTTTAAGTGGGCTAATCACTCTCTGAGGTACCTGGGGGTCCAGCTGGCAGCGGACACTAGCCAACTATATAAGCTGAATTATCTCCCTCTCCTGCAGTCCATTAGAACAGACTGCGCAAATTGGGCGAGGGGCCTTTTCACATGGTTTGGGAGATGTGCAATATTGAAGATGAATATATTACCACGACTTCTATACCTCTTCCAGGCCCTGCCAATTAAGATCCCGAGCTCTTTCTTCAAGGAATTGGCCTCACTATATACTAAATTTATCTGGGCGAATAAGCCGGCGAGACTTTCCCGTTCCCTACTGTGCAGACCTAAGTGTAGGGGAGGGCTGGGAATACCTGATATGAAAAAATATTACTGGGCCACACATATGGTTAGGGTTCTGGATTGGTGCCACCACTCTAGGATGAAACCATGGGTCGCCCTGGAACAGAGCTTCTCGGAGGTACATTTACCGGCCATGCCTTGGGTCGCAAGCTTTTTCCCGTCTACTTTGAGATCTCACCCCACTATTGGCGCTACTCTGGAATGCTGTTCGAGGGGCGAGGTTCGGCGCCTCCTCCTGCCGTTGCCTTCCCCCATGTCACCAATTATAGGAGATCCGGATTTCCGTCCTGGCCTCTTGGACCCAGTTTTTCGGAGCTGGGTACAGGGGGGCAGATTCAGAGCTTACCAGCTGGGAGGGGAGGGTGACTGGCTATCTCTTTCGGATATTTGTGGTCTCCTGCCTCCGGACCCCCTGGGGAGATGGAGGGCCATGCAGTTGAGGCATTTCATGAGCTCCCTTCCCTGCTTCGCCCGGTATGCTGGGCCTCCCACAAGATTCGAGAAATTGTGCTTGGGAGAGGGGGCCCTGCGGCACTCACTTTCCCTGGCATACAATTTGCTATCAGACCCGGGAGATTTGCCCACCCCGGTCTATTTGCGGCAGTGGGAAAGGGACCTTGGGACGGCTCTATCTGACACGCAACGAAACAACGTCCTAATGATGGCACATAAAACCTCGATCAGTTCCAGACTGTTGGAGGCCAACTTCAAACTGCTGACTAGGTGGTATAGAGTCCTGACCAGACTTCATAGGATATTCCCCTCAGTTGACCCCGTTTGCTGGAGGTGTGGCTCGGGGGAGGGTGATTACGTGCACATCTTTTGGTCCTGCCCTTCCTTGCAACGGTTTTGGTCAGAAGTGAGGGAGGTAATTAGACTGGTGACCGGCACGGTTGAGACATTGGGTTCGGAACTGTTTATCTTACAGCTTTTGGAACTCCCGGCTCCTAGATACAAGCGCTCTTTGCTTAGATTTCTGGTAATGGCTGCCAGGTCTTGCATCCCGCTTGGCTGGAAGTCTTCTACCACCCCCACACTGGCACAGTGGGTTTCAAGGGTTAACGACCTAAGGCACATGGAGGACTTGACATCCTCTCTCAATGACAGACAGGAAGATTTTCATAGGACTTGGTTCCCATGGTTGGAGTTCACTCACTCGGTGGAATACGCCAGATTACTCTCTGTTCCACGGCTGCTGTGAGGCTCTGGGGAAACACTCTCCCCCCCCTTTTTTTTTTTTTTTTCTCTCCTCTCCCCCTTTCCTCTTTTTTCTTCTCTCGCTCTCCCTTCTTCTCACTTCTTTGTCCCCTATCTTCCCCTATTCTCCCCTCCCCCCCTATTCCCCTTTAGCTCTTTCTCTTAACCTGTTCTAAACTCTTTTCGGGCTTTGCTCTCTTTCTATGTTCTGTATTCCACCCTTGTTGGGTTGGTTCATAAAAGGATTAAATTGGGCCTGACTCGAGCAGTTGCAGCGACTAGATATGTACAGGGGTGCGGAAGGGTGGGCTACATGTCAATGTTAAATATTTGAAATCTGTTATTCTGTTCTTTGTGGAGCAGGTGTTACTTTGTATGTTCTCGAGTCGGTCATTAAAATAAAGAATTTAAAAAAAAAAAAAGAACCAATCGGTTGGAAGATCACCCTGTTTCCTCAGTATCTAGAAATCGTGTGACTTTTTCAACACCATTTAGCACTGATTTTTTTCAAATTAAACAGACCATCCAGCGTTTTATCCCCCTTTTACGTCAGGACCCCATACTAAATTCAGTTCTTCAGCCGGGGGTCAATATAGTAGCCAAGAGAGCTCGTACCATTGGGAACCTTGTGGCACCCAGCATGTTCACATCTAAGAAATGTAACAGAACCTGGCTCAGTGTCTCTGGGTCTTATAAATGTGGGTCCGGCCGATGGGGCCTTTGCAGGTTCATGCACAATACCAAATCCCTATTAGGGAATAATGGAGAAAGCTTTGTAATTCGATCGTTTATTAATTGTGCTTCTGCACATGTGGTCTATGTGGCAACGTGCACACTATGCCGCAAGGGCTATGTCGGCTGCACCTCTAGAGCACTTAGAACCAGGATCTCTGAGCACGTCCGCATACCTTCAGCAGCTCATGACAGGACCTCCTTAAGCTATGTTGCATTGGTGAAGAAACGCTCCTTATCTGGTCTGACCAGGCACTACATTGAATGTCATTCAGCGGATTTTTCTTCCTTAGTGATCACGGGTATAGAGTCTGTTCCCAGACCACCTCGTGGGGGGGACTGGTTCCAAGCCCTGCTTTTGGCAGAGGCAAAATGGATTTTGAAGCTAAATACAAGATACCCAGGTGGCTTTAACTATCGCTCCGATTTGCGATTTATTTTTTAGATCGATAGATATAGAATAATTTCTGATCCGTTTTCTGACATTCAATGAGGTGCTTTTATGCTTATGTGTTTGTTCTAGTCATTCTTTGATGAAATTCATCCATTCCTGCACGGATGCCATAATTCGGACATATTGTAATGAGCATTCCTTCAGTCAAGCTCCACACATGTTTCATCCTGATGTATATATATTTTTTTTTTATGGTCTTTTTATCGTCAGACGATATGCACATATTGGAGCTTGCTTATTTATATTGAACAAGTCCTCTCCCCCCCCCCTGTTTTTCACTGGAGGAGCTGCTTTTTGATATACTTTGCAAATATTGTTGAGAACCTTATAAATTTATATTTTATTTAACTTGTGATCTCCATATAATTTACTTATCAACCTAGGGTTGGGTCCTTTGGTAACTAACCCACATAATCTAATTTCATTTTTAGCTCTATCTGTATCATGAAATTTTTCGTTTCTATTCTTATGAATATATAGGGGCTTGTATTTGCAGCCCTATTGCAATTTCAGGTCAGCTCCTCTATTGAAATGATTATTAACATATGAATGAATGTTTTATGGTTTATCACGCACTATTTACTAAGGATTATATTGACCCAGTATGATGTTCCTTTTGTCCATATGCACGGCGATGTTCACCTGTTTTTTCATGCAATCATGACATCCCGCCCCTCCCTTCCGCCCATCCAGCGGGTCAGTCTATTTTAGTAATGTTGTGGTATACATGGAACACTTATGATTAAGGACTCTTTCTGTTTTTATGGTGTAGTCCGAAACGCGCAAAGTTTCCATGTATTGATTTATACCTCGGCCTTCACGATGCTTTTAATATTTCCAATAAAGATTACGGAGATTTTATCTTAAAGAAGAATCAGTGCCGGATCATCCTTTTCTTCTCTGCCTTCTTCCACAAACCGGTCGGGACTTACCGGCGGATCCGAGGCACCCGCAAGGTCTAGCAGTCCGGGCAACAGGTGAGCTGAAGAATCCCTTTTCCTTTACCCATTCTAGGCTTATCCCCAGCCTGTGCTAGTGTGCTCTGGTGGACGGAGCAAGCAGCACGCTGCGATAAAGGCACAGAAAAGCTGCAGCAGGTTTACCAGCCTCCCGAAACTGTGCTGTGTGTGTGACTCCCCCCCCCTCACTGTGAGTACTCAACCAATTGCTGCCCCCCCCCGCTCAGTGCTGTGTACCCCCTAGTGCTGTGTGCACCCCCTCGTGCTGTGTGTACCCCCTCGTGCTGTGTACCCCCCAATGCTGTGTGTACTCCCTAATGCTGTGTGTATCCCCTAGTGCTGTGTGTACCCCCTAGTGCTGTGTGTACCCCCTAATGCTGTGTGTACCCCCTAGTACAGTAAGTACCCCCTAATGCTGTGTGTACCCCTTAATGCTGTGTGTACCTCCTAATGCTGTGTACCCCCTTGTGCTGTGTGTACCCCCCAGTGCTGTGTACCTCCTAGTACAGTGTGTACCGCCAGTGCTGTGTACCCCCTCATGCTGTGTGTACCCCCCAGTGCTGTGTACCTCCTAGTACAGTGTGTACCCCCCAGTGCTGTGTACCTCCTAGTACAGTGTGTACCCCCTAATGCTGTGTGTATTCCCTTGTGCTGTGTGTATCCCCTAATGCTGTGTGTTCCCCCTAATGCAGTGTACCCCCTAATGCTGTGTACACCCCAGTGCTGTGTACTCCCTAGTACAGTGTGTACCCCCTAAGCACGGTGTAACCCCTCACTGCTGTCCGTGCCCCCCTAGTGCTGTCTGTACCCCCTGGGTGATGTCTACGCCCCCCCCAGTGCTGTCCGCACCACCTAATGCTGTCCATGCTGCACCCAGTGCTGTCCATGCCACGGTGAGTGCTGTCTGTGCCCCCCTTATGCTATCCATGCTCCCCAGTGCTGTGTGTCACCCCTCAGTACTGTGTACCTCCCAGTGCTCTTAACTCGCTACTGCTGTCTGTACCCTCCCACTGCTTTCTATGCCCCCCAGTCTGTGCCCTCTTGTTGATGTCTATGTTCCACCAGACCTGTCTGTCTCCCTAGTGATGCCACCTAGTGCTGTCCATGCTGCCACCCAGTGCAGTCCGTGCTGCCACCCAGTGCAGTCCGTGCTGCCACCCAGTGCAGTCCGTGCTGCCACCCAGTGCTGTCCCTGTCCCCAGTCATGTCTGTGCCACTGCCAGGGCTGTCCATGCCCCCTACTGATGTATATGCCCCAGCCCCTCCTGTGATATAAACTCCCAGTGTCTCCTGTAATTTATGCACCCCTGCCCCTCCTGTGATGTTTATGCCCCCAGCATCTCCAGACAGAGACAAACCTGGAAAAGCAGCTGTGAGAAACAAGATGATCAATATCACCAAACATCACAATTGCACCAAAGAGAAGCAGCTCCTGCCCCCACAGTAGGGGTGAGTTAATTAATTGTTTGACCAAATATAGCAGGGTTATTTTTCAGGTTGATAATGTTGTGCGGCCCCCAAAGGTTAGTACGAAATTCCAAATGGCCCCTGCCAGTAAAAAGGTTCCCCACCCCTGCAGTAAGTGATAGACATACAAAAACACATTAAAAATATAGTGTTACAGTTGTGAGGTAGCGACCACCAATGTTGTGGATGGTCGCTATGTGTTGCAGTGGAGAAGGATTCCCTGCCCTATTGAACTGAAGATGTGACTGTGGGACCTGTAGTTTCACAGGACTTGGGTTGTAATTAAGGGTTAGCTTCCCTTTAAACTATGGGCGGCGTGATGGACAGGGCTGGAGAATCACATACCTCCACCTGTGGGTGTGTCCGGTTGGGTTTAAGAGACTGTTAGTTTTAGAGACAGAAAAAAGTCTGAGTGTGCTGCACATGGAGATTGTGTGCTGCACATGGAGATTGTGTGCTGCACATGGAGATTGTGTGCTGCACATGGAGATTGTGTGCTGCACATGGAGATTGTGTGCTGGAGGTCTCAGTCTGTGTGAAGACTGAAGAGAGACTTCTGGAAATCAGTCCAAGTGAGGACTGGGGATAAAACTGCAGCCTGGCTGGAGGCTGCAGGAAGGAACCACAGTGAGTGGTGTTCGCTGGCAGGAGCCAGAGTGTGGAGACTCCACTATGGACATTTAATTGGACTGGAAGCCCACGGTATGTTATATTTTCCTTTAAGCCAGGAGAGGCTTTGTTACATTTTGTTTAGCAGTTTATGTTGAGTCTATTAAATAAACTGCTGGGTTTTATAAGAGACAGTGATACCTGTGTTGCCTAAGCTACCTAATACCGCTGCAAGCGAGTGAAACCCCCAAGTTTCGGTAAGCAACGTTATACAGTGTACAAAACACACAAGGATGCAGAGGGTTAACACGCTGTAAGTTGGGTTAAATTATACAAACCCTAGGAGTATAGTGAACAGATAAAGCCTAATTGGCTATTCCTTTGGATTTGGATGTAGATAATAACAGAGGTAACAGTAATAGGGCTGTCGAAATTTACAAGATGATGGTCGCGGTGTAAGTAAAGTGCAACGGCTGGCTGTAAATATATATATATATATATATATATATATAGTTCCGGAATTGCGACAGTGCAGACCTTCATTGGACCTGTGGGCTGACTAATAAAGTGTACATGTGCACTCAAAATTCATCGGTATAGACCTGTATGTTCCCAAATGCTGGTATCCCCATCATTGATGGGTCCATACCCAGGGACTCAACACGTGAATTTCACATATAATAGTGAGAGAATGATAGTAAAATTCTGTAGTAAATATTATATCTCATCACTATAGAAACAGGACTAAATGGTAATCTCAGCAGCTACAACTCTGCCTAATGGCTGAAATACTAATAAACGCACTGAGTAGTGGAAAATACCAAAGGCAGAAAGAGTGTGCAGGAGAGTAGAAGGCACCTTGCATTAAATTCAAAAGAGCTTGTTGCATTACCTGGTGGTATATGGGGCTGGTTCTGAAGGCAAGAGTAAACCTCCTTAAAGACTATTTTTATAAAGGAACATTTCTCCTTTCCACACCCTTGGTGACCGATTCCATGTTCTGTATGTCTTTTTGTACTGTTTTGTATTTGTTCTTTTAACCTTTACCAATAAAAACTTAATATTTTCAATCATAATTGTGCCTTATCTCCTTTCCTCCTCTTTTGATATGCCTTTCGGAGTTGGCATTACCCCCGAGGGATGCTATTGTGTTATCTCCTCGGTGTATTAATCATGGCCAAATTTATGTGTTTAATCCTTATATGATGTGTTTGCTTAATGGCGGCCGCTTGCAGTCTGACGCCGGCGCATGCGCGCTACTGTCCACCGACCCCAACGGGGAAGCGCCGCGCGTCAACGGTGCCAGCACATGCGCAGTGGCTATAGAAGCCAGTGCACATACGCAGCCCTAATGACAGCGGGCAGGTGGAGGACAGCGGGCACGCGCACCAGACTGCAGTAAGCAACTTACGTCACATTCCCATATGCTGCACTATAATATGCGCTTGCTTACTTGCTAATCACTATGCATGATATGCAAAGTTGAAGCGACCAAATGGTCATGGAAACCTATAAATTTATAAATTCCAAGTATGCCATACATAACGATTGAGACATATGGTAATTCATAACATGCATCAGGTCGTGCAATATTGAGAGAATATCCACGTCAGGAATATGAATCCATTAGAGTGGGTTCTTCACATACAAGGTGATCCTTAGAGTTGGTAGAAGTATACTGTAAACAAATACACTAATTAAAACCGATTAAAAACAATACAGGAAAACAGTGGAAGAGATCAATCAAATATAATGTACTAAATTGCATAAATGATCGTTGCTGCGCAGAGAGCCAGATGGATTAATTGGGGACTATAGAGCTAGTACACAGGCATTTTTTTAGGGGAAAGAGAGTCCAACTTATAAGAAACAAGCAAATTAATTGGTTTCATTCAATCCCATAGTTTCCAATAGTGTAATCCATTTGTATTCTTGCTGTAATAGTTTCTTATTTATATTGCCGCCTCGAATCCCTACGGACACATGTTCAATCCCCCTTACCTTAAAGGTACAGGGATCACTATCATGTTTTAATTTGAAATGTCGAGGGATCGTTTTCAATTCCTCCAAATTGGAGATGGTTTTTGAAGCGACAATGTCGCGTACGTGTTCCCTTGTCCTGACTCTTAGTTGGCGTGATATCAGCCCCATATAAAAATGTGGCCACAACCACACATCGCATAGTATATCACCTGCGTGGTGGATCAGGTGGATACTGGCGACTTTCAAATTCTTTGTCTCCCCATGATGACCTAAAGGTCTTAGTCCTGCACATATTGGTGCATGCCCTACATCCACCACAGGGGTATCTAGTATATACTTTTTTAGGATTGGTTTGGTCTGGAGAACTGGCCACTGGCCAATGGCGCCAATTTGTCGCTAATTATTTCTGTGTTTTTCACAGCATCCAGTAATAAGAATAAAATGGATTATGAAGTCAGAGAAAAGTTAATTGCTTTCAAAAATGAACGCAGTGTTCAGTGATGAGCCCATATTGGTGTCTACGGAAAGCAGTGGAGAGATGCAAAATAGTATAGATCGATATAAGGAGTTGCTGTGCAAGAGAACCAGAATCTGGTGGAATAGGGCATTTTTAGAAAAATATCTGGAGAAAAACCTCATACCACGGAGACTTAAGGGCACTTTACACTCTGCGATATCGGTATCGATATCGCTAGCGATTGTACCCACCTCCGTCGGTTATGCAACACGGGCAAATCGCTGCCCATGTCGCACAACATTGCTTACATCCGTCACACGCACTTACCTGCCTAGCGACGTCGCTGTGACCAGCGAACCGCCTCCTTTCTAAGGGGGCGGTTCATTTGGCGTCATAGCGCCCAATAGTAGAGGAGGGGTGGAGTTGAGCGGGCCGAACATCCCGCCCACCTCCTTCCTTCCTCATTGCCGGTGGGACGCTGATACGGTGAGTTTCCTCGTTCCTGCGGTGTCACACATAGCGATGTGTGCTGCCGCAGGAATGACAAACAACCTCGTTACTCACCTGACAACAATATTTGGTGTTTGGACGACCTCTCCAAAACCAACAATTTTTACCACTTTTGCAATTGTTGAAGGTCGCTCGTACATGTTACACGCTGCGATGTCGCTAACGATGCCGGATGTGCTTCACAAACACCATGACCCCGACGATAAATCGTTAGTGATATCGCAGCATGTAAAGCACCCTTTATAGTGCAGGTCTTTCCAGCCTTCAAGGAGCCGGATGATTAATTTAGGAATAGGTGGGAACAGGCGGCTACCACCTGCTCTAGAGAGTTCATGGAGCTGCTAGTACAACTAAATAAACAGTCAGTGACATGGATACAGAAATTGAACAAATACAGAAAAAGCTACAGGATGGCCTATCCAGTGATGCGCTGGTAAGACTAAATTCTGAGATTGAAGATGAATCCATTAAGTGGGAAAAAGAGGTAAGCGATGTTAAAATCAAAAAGTTTCAGAGATACTATGGATCACAACCAAAATAACATCTATAGATGGCATAGGAGACAGCGGGGTAAATGGAAGAACGCTGGATCAAGATCAGGGTCGTTTGCTTCCTGCACGTCCAATGAAGTTCAACGAACCAAGAATCAGGGTCTGGGAGTGGCATGACCTTGCGATCCACGGACAAGAGACAGAACAACTCTAGTAAAAGCATGCCCTCGGGATCATATAGGAAGAGTCACAAGAAAAATGATACGAACAAATTACAGGTGATTAACTTATCAGAACATGTATTGACTTATAATAAAAAAAAAAGTTGTTTGAGAGGGGGCTAACCTTTGCACCCACTAATGGCTTTAATCTTTTCACAGTTATAAAAGATGTTAATCTTTTATCAAGGAAATTTATTCTTAAAAAGCTGCATTATAAAAACAGCGATGACCATACGACCATGTCAGACTCTATAATAGAAGAAGCCTGGAGAAATTTGAATTTTTTGTTGGACGAGCAGGATGGAACGACCCAAGGTAAATACCCCAGGCATTTATATCCCAGATCGGTAACATTTCCCCCGATGTCGGCATCTCCTGCGGTGGAGATCTTCACTGATCTGGTTATCCATGATCTCAAGAGGATCTCTACTGCATGACTGAGTGACAACCTTACTCAGGGAGATCGAACGGCACTTTGTGAATTACAGTCGCTCGATGACCTTGTCATCAAACCAGCCGACAAAGGGGGAAACATTGTCCTATGGCCCAAAAAGATGTATGAGAAGGAGGCACAGAAACAGTTGAGGGATAGAATCACATATATAAAATTATCCAAAAATCCTATGTCATCATATTCTGCTGAATTAGGTCTGATACTATATGGCAGGGCATTATCCCTAAAAAAAAAATAATCTATGACGGTCTAATATTTAAATACCCTAAGACACCAACCACTTACTTCATCCCTAAAATCCACAAAAATGCCACCGAACCCCCGGGCAGACCTATCGTGTCTGGGTTGGAAGGCCTTTATGACCCGGTGTGCAAATTTGTGGATTTTTGTTTGCAACCACTGGCAGAAGCTCTCCCATCATACGTCCGTGACACCACGTACGTATTAACCAGAATTAACGGGATACATTTGGAGGATGATATGTACCTCGTGACTGCAGATATAGAGTCACTCTATACTTGCATTGATCATCAGCAGGGGTTGGAGGCGGCCCGCTTTTTTCTCGTGAACAGCAACTTGGATGGTCGCACATGTGAGTTGGTCCTTGGGCTGCTTGAGTTCATCCTAACGCATATTTTTTTTTCCTTTTAAAGAGCAATTTTATCTACAGCGGAGGGGTACTGCAAAGGGGGCGGCCTGTGCGCCTTCATTTGCAAACCTCTTTCTTGGGTTTTGGGAAAGTGGTTTGCGGGGGGGCGAGGACGCGTGGGCTGTAGACCATATACCCCTCTGGCCATGATACATTGACGATATTTTATTTATTTGGCAAGGCAGTGAGGATGGGCTTAGGCAGTTCATGGGCCAACTCAATGTGAATGATTTTAACATCAGGCGGACCTATGTGTATAGCAGGGAGGTGGTGGACTTCCTGGACATCAAGATCGATATTGACAGCAACCGACAGCTACAGTCAGACTTATTCAGGAAGCCCACCGCAATCAATTCCCTGTTGCATGCAGAGTCTAGCCACCATTACGTCACTATCAAATCTATCCCAGTTGGGCAGTTTATGAGAACGAAGCGGATTTGCTCAACCCCACAGAAATTTCAAGCTGATATATTGAGAAAGAGATTTCAGTCATGAGAGTACAGCAACAGATCCATAAAGGAAGGGTATAATAGGGTGAAGAAGTTCACATGAGAAACTTTACTCCAGTCCTCCAATGGAGTATCCAAGGACAACAATAATGTCAGATTCATCACAACATATAATTCACAATGTGAAGAGGTGAAAAGAAGTTTGCAGCGCCATTGGCCAGTTCTCCAGACCGAACCAATCCTGAAAAAGTATATACTAGATTACCTCCAGATGACCTATAGGAGAAGCAAAAATCTCAAAGATATATTGGTTAGAAGCCACTACGTGGCGACTACCAATACGCCCTTTGACACAGGGTCACCGGTTAAGGGGTGTTACCCCTGTGGTGGATGTAGGGCATGCGCCAATATGTGTGTGACCTTTAGGTCATCAGGGGAGACAAAGAATTTGAAATTCGCCAGTATATCACCTGCTCCACCACACAGGTGATATACTATGCGATGTGTGCTTGTGGCCTAAGTTATATTGGGCTGACATCACGCCAACTAAGAGTCAGGACAAGGAAACACGTACGCGACATTGTAGCTGCAACAACCATCTCCAATTTGGAGGAATTGAAAACAATCCCTCGACATTTCAAATTAAAACATGATAGTGATCCCTGTACCTTTAATGTAAGGGGGATTGAACATGTGTCCAGAGGGATTCGAGGCGGCAATATAAATAAGAAACTATTACAGCAAGAATGCAAATGGATTACACTATTAGAAACTAAATCACCTACAGGATTAAATGAAACCAATTAATTTGCTTGTTTCTTATAAGTTGGACTCTCTTTCCCCTAAAAAATGCCTGTGTACTAGCTCTATAGTCCCCAATTAATCCATCTGGCTCTCTGTTTAGAGCACGGTAGCTAGTATGCCGTGCGAATGCATGATGGCACAGGCCTGGTTATATATACAATGGAATGGCCATTATTATTGAATAAAGGTTTTTATGTTCACTATATGTGTGGTGAGTGAAGGGTTAAGAACAGCTGTGTTCTGTCATGAGGAGACTGGTTAAACCAGTTTAGGCTGGTTCTGCGCACCCGTTTTTTCTAACAGCTGATTGGTCAGCTGTTAGAAAAGTGCGGGAAATTTGTAAATAAAAGCAGGGGCTCTCCATCAGCTGGCTGTCAGAATTTCTGAAGATCAAAGAAGAACAGCTGATGGGAGCCTGCTGCAAGACCGGATGAAGAGGGCGAGCGAGGACAGTGGAGAAGCCTGGCTGAGACAATGCCTGGAGGCGTCTAGGCAGCCAGCAGACGTTGGAGAAGCTGAGGATCGTGACGCCGCGGTTATCCAGCATACCAACCCAGAAGAGATGGCAGCGCTGACAGCGGATATCCCGGAAAGAAGGCGGTCCCTGCGGCGCAGCGTCCTTCCAGCGGCAGTCGGTGAGAATGAGCAAGAAGCGGAAGCCGGAGCATCCCCGCCAATCCTGGCTGCGGAGGCGCGTCATTGTTCAGCGCCGGACAGAGCAGCCACGAAGAGGAAGAGTACGTCATCTAGTCGGCGTCGCCGTAAAAGCGCGGCACCGGCCCAGGGATTTGAAATTCCTGGTGGCAGCGGGAGATCATAGGGGAAGATCGTTCCTGAGGCCAGAAGAGCGACGGGGGCCCCCTGGTCCGAGTCCCCGTCTGAAGAGGAGGAGGTGCTTTGCCGAGGCCAGAGGCAGGAGCCTGAGGCGCGAAGCTGCTGGAGACCAGGGACGTCCACAGGAGGGCCGAGAACTGCAGAGCAGAGGACAGGGTGAGAGTTTCAATGTCCCTCTGTCTGTCTCGTGTGCCAGCCCTCTTCCTTTTAGTATAGAAGCTGTAGTGAAGAAAGTGTTATGTGAAATGTTAGCAGGGGGGCGGTGGCTAGGGAGAGTAGTGCAGGTCTTAGTGGTTGTCAGGAGTCCATGTCTCTGCATGGTTTTTTATTTAAGGAGGCTTTGACATGTGACATGTCCCCCCTGGGATTTCATTTGCCGCAGCCAGTTAGGGATAAGATTTACGAGGGGGATTATGTTGATTTGTTTTCTCTGCTTCCGTCTAGTAGAGAGAATGTTAAAAAGGATGAGAAGACGGATTTAGATGATAAGAAAAAGGCCGCCTTTAAATCATTCAATAACTGGCTGCAGGCATTTTGCATTTTTTCTTCTGTCTTGGGTGAAAAGAATCCGGCAGTTTGTTCGGGTCTTTTTCAGCACCTGGAGAACATATTAGAGGCATATCGCAGTTTTGGTGGCATTGCATGGCTGAATTATGATGAGAGTTTTCGTCAAAAATTAGCCATCCTCCGGAATATGCAATGGGGCCAAAAAGACGTCGGTCTATGGCTAAACCTTATGCTTCCTCAGAGGACTAATTTTAACAGATTTTCTCAAAATAATCCTATGGTTAAAAAAGGTTTCTGCTTTGCATTTAATGAGTCGTCATGTAAATTTACATCCAATTGCAGATTTCGACATGAGTGCTCCTTTTGTGGCGGCAATCATGCCATCTTCAAATGTTTCAAAAAACAGAACCAGAGTACACAGCAACAACACAACACTAAGGAGTCCATATTTAAAGGCGGTGACACCAGTGATAGTACAAAACATGCTGGGTTGGTTAGATCGCTATCCAGTCAGACAGAATGCTTAGTTAATTTTGGATGGATTTGTGAACGGGTTTTTTGTTCCTGAGTTTAAAGGGTCAGGGTGCATTTGGGTGGAGAATCTTCTTTCAGTAAATGAATTTGAGTCAGTGGTAGCTTCCAAAGTGCTAAAAGAGATTCAATTAGGTAGGGTAGCTGGTCCTTTTGTTAGTCCCCCGTTCAAGAATTTTCGGCTTTCGTCACTCGGGATAGTCCCTAAGAAGGAGAAGGGTAGTTTCCGTCTATTCCATCATTTATCGTTTCCAAGATATGGTTCTTAAATGTTGAGATTGAGCCGGATATAGTCTCGGTTAAATATTCCTCATTTGATCAAGCTGTGGATTTGTTAAGGGAAGCAGGTAGAGGGGCTTTAATGGCAAAATCAGATATACAGTCAGCATTCAGGCTTTTACCAGTGAATCCTTCGGGTTTCAATTCTCTGGGTTTTCAGTTTAGGGGGCACTATTTTTTTGACAAATGCCTCCCGATGGGTTTTTCTTTGTCTTGTTTTTATTTTGAATCTTTTTCATCATTTTTACATTGGGTTGTTGAGGTTGAGGGAGGTAAGGGAAAATTCTGCATTATTTAGATGATTTTTTATTTCTTGGTAAGGCGGAGTCTGAGGATTGTTTAAAGTTGTTAGTTAAGTTTCGTGAGTTGATGTGTTTGTTTGGTGTTCCTATAGCGGAAGAGAAGACGACTTTGCCCTGTCGGTGTTTGGAGTTTTTAGGCATCACTATTGATTCTGATAGGATGGAGTGTAGGTTGCCTCAGGATAAAGTTGCTAGGTTGGAAGCGGAGCTTTTGAGCTTGATTGTCAGAAAAAAAGACTACTTTGAAGAATCTGTAATCATTGCTTGGGCTTTTGAATTTTAGTTTGCAGATTTTTCCAATAGGTAGGGTATTTTCCATTTTCCGTTTTTTCTAACAGCTGATTGGTCAGCTGTTAGAAAAGTGCGGGAAATTTGTAAATAAAAGCAGGGGCTCTCCATCAGCTGGCTGTCAGAATTTCTGAAGATCAAAGAAGAACACCCACCCGCCATCCCTGGAGAAAGAACTTCTCGTGGAGGATCGCACTCGTCGTGGCATTTGTTAGAGGGAAAAGTCGTCAGCTTTGCTGGCGGACTAGTTTATGGACTGTGGTGATGAAATGGTTAATAAAGATTTGGTTATTTATTGGTAATTTTAATATGCTATTTAACCCTTAATAAATGTCACGGCCATTTAATGCCATCAAAATTATTCAGAGTGTCACGTCTATTTATTTTATATAGGCCTTGTGTTATCATGCGCAGCAATGATCATTTATGCAATTTAGTACATTATCTTTGATCTCTTCCACCGTTTTCCTGTATTGTTTTTAATCGGTTTTAATTTGTGTATTTGTTTACAGTATACTTCTACCAACCCTAAGGATCACCTTGTATGTGAAGAACCCACTCTAATGGATTCATATTCCTGACGTGGATATTCTCTGCATATTGCACGACTTGATGCATGTTATGAATTACCATATGTCTCAATCGTTATGTATGGCATATGTCGCGGGCGGAGGTGGGGACGCCGCGCTCTCCCACTGCTCGGGTCCGGCTGCCGCTGCTGCTGCGGCCTGCTGCTGCTCGGTGGCTCGAGCGATGGGCCGGATCCCGGGGACTCGAGCGGCGCTCCTCGCCCGTGAGTGAATGGGGATTGGTTTTTGGGATTGTTTATTGTCCGTGACGCCACCCACAGTTGTGGTGATTGTGTGGACACCACCGCTGCTCTGTATGGGGATCCCGGGAGCGGTGACAGGGAGCAGCAAAGTTGTTGGTTCTCCCCTCCGTGGGTAGGGGGTGGTTGTCCCGGGGCCCAGTGATGAGATGGGGGATGAGGGATGGCGGGGCCGGTGCAGGGCTTGGTGGGGTGCAGGGATGCGGGGCAGCGCTGTGCCTCACGGCACTGTGGTACTCACTCAGCCTGAGACGGGGACACAGTTCTCGGTAAAACACACGGCTGGAAAGACGGTTCCCACGGACGGCTGCTGTTGCTTTTCCCCGGTAGTTGACGATGACGGTCCCTTTTCCTGCACGTAAGTCTATATTGGTAGCGATGGGTTCCCACCGGAAAACCCACTCCCTGGCTTGGATATGGGCCGGAGGAGCCCCACTTTACCCGCAGGCGCTGGCCCTGAGAAACTGGTGCCTTGGCGGTGGCGGTGTCTCTCTCCTACGGTTGGACTGTTGCCTTCAATCGGGACTTAGTTGTTGGGAGACCCGGAGGTCCCCTTCACTGACGGATTTGGCAAATTCACGGCGACTCCTAGCCTTGCCGGGATCCGAAAGGCCCCTGCCAATGTTGCTGGCTTCTCTTCGTATACCATTCTGGTACCGCCGGGCCACCACCCGTCCACGGTCCTTTCGACAACCTCCGATCAGCCTCTCCTGCAGACGGTCACCGCCGTCTGCTGACCTTGCTGTCTCAGTCCGGGGCACGCACCCGGACCAACTTCAGGCTTCCTCAACTGTCACTTTCTCTTCCAGTTTTACTCCTCTCTCTTGCTCCTCTACCACTTCACTCTCACTTCAAACTCTGACTAAACTGATCTGACTGGTTCTCCCGCCTCCAGGGTTGTGAACTCCTCGGTGGGCGGAGCCAACCACCTGGCCCACCCCCTGGTGTGGACATCAGCCCCTGGAGGAAGGCAACAAGGATTTTTGGTTTAGCTTCGGTGTACCTATCCGGGGTGTAGGGTGTGGTGGTGTCATGACCTGTGACCCCTGGCTTGCCCAGGGCATCACACATACTTGGAATTTATAAATTTATAGGTGTCCAAGACCATTTGGTCGCTTCAACTTTGCATATCATGCACAGTGATTAGCAAGTAAGCAAGCGCATATCATAGTGCAGCATATGGGAATGTGACGTAAGTTGCTTAATGCAGTCTGGTGCGCGTGCCCACTGTCCTCCACCTGCCCGCTGGGTCACGCCGCTGTCATTAGGGCTGTGTATAAGCCCTGGCTTCTATAGCCACTGTGCATGCGCTGGCAACTCTGAAGAGCGGTGCTTCCCCGTTGCGGTCGGTGGACAGACTGCAAGCGGTGGCCATTAGGCGAACACATCATACAAGGAGAGGGAAAATTGATCTGCAATAGCCCCCTGAGGAAGCGTTTTATGCGAAATGTACATAGGGGCGGAAGTGGATGCACTGCTGACCCACCAACTCTAACATGGGTAACAAAGAAATATGATGTTTATATCTGATACTGGGTATTTACTATTTTAGCAAAGCCTGTTAGCAATGACAGATATCATATTCCTTATAAATATATATATTTATAAATATATATATATATATATATATATATATATATATATATGAAAGAGGTAAGAGTCCCGGTGCACCACCTACTCCGTGTGTTACTACACGTTCAGCTACTTGAGCCCTACTGAGCCATGGAGGGGATCATGGTGCAGACTTGCGGTGAAGACCAAGATAAATCCAAAGGAGAAAGAAAGTCGCACTTCAGATGATCACCATATAACTCCGTCTTTATTGCAGGGGAAACATGAGGGTACAAGCGGTGGGGAGGGTGAGACAAGCCATACAACGCCGGACGACGGCGTGCCGTTTCGCTAGAACTTAGCTTCCATGGGTCCAGTGCAAACTGCCATGCAGCACCGCCCTTTTAACACAAATGGTGCGGGTACTGCATTAGCAGAGTGATTTAAAATGCAAATGCAAGTATACAATTAGTAGCTGCAAAAAACAGGTGAAGACTTCAAGGGTATTAACATATCACAGTCTAATACACATATCTCTCAAAATACAATAATATACAAAAGGCGGACAGAATCACAATCCCTACAAGAACAGAACAAAATTCTGATGTACAGTACAGCGAGCACAAAAACAGTAGAAATTATTTTAAATTTGTGAAAAAAAAAAAAAAAATTTCAGAGACAGTGTATGCAATAATGTTAAAATGCAAAACAGTAGCTATTAATCAACGCCATGATCAGATAGTGCTAGCAAAACAAGGGTGTCACAGTCAGGATGTCATATAGTCGACATGCCAAAAAAAAAAAAAGGTCTTTCAAGAAAAACTGACAAGTTGTTTCTGTCATTCAAACCTAGCGGTCCCATTGCGTTTAGATCCAGAATCAATCTGGATTCTTTTTGTAACAGCGTGCGGTGCGTGTCGCCGCCTCTGCTGCTAGGATTGACTTTAAACAGACCAGCAAAAGAACAGGACAGGACTGCGATGGCGACGAATGATCGTGATAGACCTCGCAAATTTTTTTTTAAAAAAAATACCAGGAAAAATGCCGCATAATGCCGCCGGGGATAGATGCACCTTCAATTTCAAATACAATTCTGTTTGACATTGTGAGATCCAGCATAAAGAGACACTGGCATTTGTTGAAAAACGATAAAGACCTTAGAGCCCTGGTTAAAGAGGGTCCCTTGGTATCTTACAGAAGAGGCCATAATTTAGTCGACCTTTTGGTAAAAAATAGATTCGTGCCCACAAAGGAAAAGACATGGTTAGACAAGAAAAAAATTAAGGGTAATTTTAGATGTGGGAATTGTCCTTTCGGTTCGGCCCATAAAACGGGGGATGTAATAAGTGGGGTGTGAGTACCTCAGGGTTAATGATTTCATATCGTGCAAGTCCACTTATATAGTGTATGCATTATTCTGCCCCTGCAATTTTTATTACATTGGAAAAACTATCCGGCCCCTTTACGTCCGTTTTAGGGAACATTGCAAATCCTTAATATCAGGGATAGGTTCAGCAAGACTTATTAAACACATGCAGGAATGCCATAATAGTAATTCCAATCTACTTTCTTTTGCTGGTCTGTTTAAAGTCAATCCTAGCAGCAGAGGCGGCGACACGCACCGCACGCTGTTACAAAAAGAATCCAGATTGATTCTGGATCTAAACGCAATGGGACCGCTAGGTTTGAATGACAGAAACGACTTGTCAGTTTTTCTTTAAAGACCTTTTTTTTTTTTTTTGGCATGTCGACTATATGACATCCTGACTGTGACACCCTTGTTTTGCTAGCACTATCTGATCATGGCATTGATTAATAGCTACTGTTTTGCATTTTAACATTATTGCATACATTGTCTCTGAAATTTTTTTTTTTTTTTTCACTAATTTAAAATAATTTCTACTGTTTTTGTGCTCGCTGTACTGTACATCAGAATTTTGTTCTGTTCTTGTAGGGATTGTGATTCTGTCCGCCTTTTGTATATTATTGTATTTTGAGAGATATGTGTATTAGACTGTGATATGTTAATACCCTTGAAGTCTTCACCTGTTTTTTGCAGCTACTAATTGTATACTTGCATTTGCATTTTAAATCACTCTGCTAATGCAGTACCCACACAATTTGTGTTAAAAGGGCGGTGCTGCATGGCAGTTTGCACTGGACCCATGGAAGCTAAGTTCTAGCGAAACGGCACGCCGTCGTCCGGCGTTGTATGGCTTGTCTCACCCTCCCCACCGCTTGTACCCTCATGTTTCCCCTGCAATAAAGACTGAGTGATATGGTGAGCATCTGGAGTGCGACTTTCTTTCTCCTTTGGATATATATATATATATATACTAGAAGGTGGCCCGATTCTAACGCATCGGGTAGTCTAGAATGTGTATGTTTGTTAGCAGATTGAATAATAATGTAATAAATTGTTTGGATGGGTTAGTTTTAATTTAGTATTCTTAAAATAGTTTATTGGTTTAAGAATGACAAATAGAACAAACAATTTTATTTTCAATAATTTATTAGATAATGAATTGGTTTCAAACTATCAATACATATATTTCATATACTATAAATGGTTACAATTTTTTTTGTATGAGAGGAAAATGAAAGGATGGGAGGGGTAAGAATATTTTATTAGGGAAGAAAGCAGGGGAACAATAAGGTAAGTGGGTACTATGGAAAGAGGTTGTGGAAACATTCCTGGTTATTTAGTTCATGTTAAATATTTTTATGATCGGTGATTAATATGAACAGTTTTAATAGATGAGTCTAATGTTTAATGATGTCCATGGCTTGTAATGAAAGAAGGTTATGAACAGTGTAAAGTTAATTAAAAATATTTTTATACACCACATTTTGTGTAAAGATCTTTTCACTCTCTTTAAGTAACTTTCCTTGTAAAGGTGTGTCAAGAACTTGTACTTTGACGTTGCATCTCATTGTCACTCTTGAAAACGCAACGTACAGTTGTCCATGGCCAAAAACTGGTTCAGGTAGATATATGCCAATACGGTGTAGAGTTTGGCCTTGTGACTTGTTTATTGTCATGGCAAATGCAGGTTTTAGGGGAAACTGACGACGGCGAAGTTTAAATGGAAGGCGAGTGTCTGAAGGACATATATCAATACGTGGAATTAACACTTCCTTTTCTTTAGCTGATCCAGTGATGACTCTTGCTTGAATAAGGTGTGAATACATTCCAGTCACAATAAGGCGCGTTCCATTACATAGTCCTTGTTTGGTATTTAGATTCCGGAGCAACATAACAATGGTTCCAATTTTAAGTTGAAGTATGTGGGATGGCATTCCTGATGGTGTTACACTGTTTAAAAATTCAACGGGATAATGTTCACGTTCATCTTCATTATCTACATCGATTGAATCATCACTTTTGTACAACTTATATTCACCTGGCATGCGATCCATTACACGGGAATTTAGTAGAGTAACGTCTTCATTTTTGGCACAGAGAATTGCATAGGAAGAGGCTTTGTTAACATTGTTTTTGTCGTTAATATCAATGTTCAAACGTTGTCCAAAAACCTCAGTTACAATGCAGTCTTTACATAACATGTCTTCAGGTATTTCTATAATGTCTTCTCCAAGGTTATATTGATTGGTAAGTTCACCGTTACCAAGTTTCAGAAGCCATTTGCTGTAATCTGGATCAGTAGATCGCATGTTGTTAATTAGTTGGAGTTTGGTAAAGTTTTTCCAAAGTTCTGACATTTTTAAGCTGGACTCAATAATATCTGTTCTTGTTCCACTTGGTATAACTGGAAGGCATTGTCGAAAATCTCCCCCAATAACAAACACTTTTCCACCAAATGGAATTACATTTTTTTCTGCTACCTTTGTGGTCATTACTTCACGTAGAAGTCTGTCAATTAAGGTCAAAGCATATTTGGAGGCCATAGTGCATTCGTCAATTATTAAAAGACTTGCATTTTGTAAAAGTTTTCCTGCTACTGTATCTTGTTTGATTCGTGAAACGGATATTTCATTGACTGGAACTGGGATGCCAAATAGTGAATGCATAGTGCGACCTTCGTTTAATAGATTTGCTGCAATACCTGTTGTAGCAGATGTCAACACTTTTTTTCCCAACCCTCTAACGTGATGTATTAAAACATCATAAAGGTATGTTTTGCCGCTTCCTCCAGGACCGTCAATAAAGAAACATTTAGGGTTCGCATTTCCTTGGTTAAGAATGGCACTTAAAATGGTGTCATATGCAATTTGTTGTTGTTCATTTAAGGAGATTCTCAGCTCTGTTGCTAACAATAATTCTGAAGATTCATTATACTGCGGAGCTTGTGGAAGTTGTATTTCAGGGTGTGGCAAATTAAAGTCAGCATACGTTTTTCCATGTAGTAATAAAATATTTTGGACATCTTGCATGGCGTAAGCTTCACATTTGCAACAATGACCAGTTTGGTTGTGAAGATGTAAGCAGTAATCTTCAATTAGATTTTCTTTGAAAAGTGTCCAAAGTTGATCAGGGTTTGTAGGGGGGCCAAACACACAAATGTAGGCAAACAATTCACGAAGTTGCTTAGGCATATGTAGGGTTACTGCGTCTTGTAAAGTAAGTTTCCAAACTGTATCATCAAATAGAAGTCCCAAAGCCAAAGCTGCAGCTTTAAATGTATCATGTAATACTCCATGAACGGTTTTTAAATGGTTATAACTTGTAGCTCCTCTGACATGCAGTAGTAAGAGGCGAAGGCAATATCTTTCTTGATCTTTGAGACTAACAGTATACATGCGTCCAATTATTGTGCTTACTCCACGTAGTCTTGGATTCCAAGTTTTTTTCCAAACATAATGCTCTGGAATCTCTCGATACAAATATTGCCTTGCATTTTTATCTCGTTGGTTTAGCAAAAACCATTCTAGTAATGTTGAGGTTGTGGTTAAAGTTTTGGACACATCTTCGACTTGAGCATCTTCAAAAAAATAAAGTTGTTGTTGATGTGGTAAATGAATAGCTAATCGTATAATGGCATGGGACTGTGAATGCATTGGAAAGGCAAATATTCGCCACGCAGCTTCGGGAGCACTGACATATCTTGAGTCTACAAAAGTTGAAGATTCATCATGGTTCAGAGTTTTCTGTTGGATTTCGACATTAGCTTTGTCATGGCCTTTGTAGATATACTTAAAAAGATATTTAACACTTTTGATTGAACCACAGATTTCCACGTTGATGTGACAGTTGTAGCGTTTTAGTAGGTATGGATTGTATGGAACTATCCATGAGTTATTGATATGTTTATTTTTGTGAACAATGTTCTCAATATCTTGTCGTCGGTATGATGGGTAGCCATCTAAATCTTTAACAGTGTGCTGTTTTAAGTCCTTTGGAAATTTTTTAGTACATTTTCCATTTTGCATGCATGGACTTGCTGGATTAAGAACTCCACATGGACCATGAACCATATGAGACACTACAATGTCATAGAGCTCTGGATATTGTTGTTGGTTAGGAATCTCAGCCCATACTATGTTGTCGATGTCTTCCTCAGTGTGAATCTTAGAATTGGTGTCTAAGATAAGGAGAATATGTGCATGTGGTAGACCTCTTTTTTGAAACTCGATGACATGAACCATTGCTATGACTGTTCCAAACAGGCCATTTTTGATGTCTTGTAAAAGGCTTTTTAGTTTTAGCCGAAATATGCGTGCAACTAAGTCAGGCCTATGTTCTACGTGTTGCCATGGTTCCAGATGCTCGGTGATTTCAACCCATTTGGGATTACAGGTCATGGTAACAAAAATGTCTGGTTTTCCATACTTAGTGACTATTGCCATTGCATCTTGATAACGTTGTTGCATGTTGCGGGGGCTTCCTTCAAATGACGAAGGTAGAATAACTGTTTTGCCAATAGGTATTCCCTTTTCAATTGATTTTTGTTGCAAATGTTCTTGAAGAACACAGTAGTCTTCTACTTTGAGGATTTTTTGATTTTGTCTTATGTAATTCAGGCGATTAGCTTCTATTTTAACATATGCATCTACTAAGTACTGTTGTGTTAGTTTTCCACCGTTTAAAATTGGATTAAAGTGATTGCGGACAGAGAGTTGAAAACTGTAGTATTGCAGTTGTGTTATTCTTCTAGTAGTACCTTGTTGTTGTAGGTTTTCATGCCAGCCTTGATCACCTCTTGGAAAGAAAAGCGGATATAGAAGAGCATCAAGGTTGCTGTGCAAAATGCTAATCCGCTGTGTTTTAGGAAGTAAAGGGTTGTTTTTGTCTGGGTGAAGATGAACTAATATATCCCTGTTAAAAGGAGGCTCTCCATCATCATTTTGGAAAACTACTGCGACCTCACTAATGCGTGGTTTGTTGTATCGCCGTGGATCTTGTCCACGTTCTTGTTTAATGGCCATGACAATAGAAGGCATTGAAGTTCCATATGTGATAGCCTTCTGTTCTTCTTCGGCTTCTACGTCTTTTAGCATGCGATATGCAGCTGCAAATGGATTGATTTGTTGTAAAAGTTGTGCAATTTGATGCATCATTTCAGTATTACACTTTTTGTTTTCGTGAACAGTCAGCCGTTGTTCTGTTGCTTCATTTGGATCCAAAATGTATAATTGAGCATATTTTGGAGTTTGGCCCATTTCTGGATGAAGTGTCCCTGTGCGGTGGTAAATTTGACCATGAATTTTAAAACAATACGGGCCAAATCCTGGCGGCGGTGCAATATTGGCTCCAAATGAAGCAAATGCATGTGAACTGTTGATGCTTCGGATATTGTCCATAAAATTTTTACTGTGTGGATGACTTCCTTTCATCAATTGCTCTAACAGATCTGAGTATTGAGGTATGGGCAACTGAATTTTCCCTTTTTGGCAGCATTGAGTGAACAGATTGTCTGCTGGTTTTTCATCGGTAAAATTGTGCGAGTTGCATTTGGAGCAGAGTGAATTCATCTTTCCACAGTAATGCTGAATAATTGTATTTTCATTATGTGTTCTGCTGGCTGTAAAAAGTTGAATATTGTGTTGAGTTTGGCTGAGATGGTAGATCATTCTTTTGTGATGAATTAGGCGATCATGTTGTTGTCTTTTTAGTTTGGAAGATGGGGATTCCTGTCTCCGTTGTTGGCTGTGGGCTTCTGCATCCTGAGCTTGTCTTGCAGCAGTTTGTTGTGGTGTCTCTTGTTTTCTACGTTGTGTGTGAGCTGTGGCATCTTGTGCTTGTCTGTCCACAGTTTGTTGAAGTGTCTCTTGTTTTCTACGTTGTGTGTGAGCTGTAGCATCTTGTGCTTGTCTGTCCACAGTTTGTTGAAGAGTCTCTTGTTTTCTACCTTGTGTGTGAGCTGTAGCATCTTGTGCTTGTCTGTCCACAGTTTGTTGAAGAGTCTCTTGTTTTCTACGTTGTGTGTGAGCTGTGGCATCTTGTGCTTGTCTGTCCACAGTTTGTTGAAGAGTCTCTTGTTTTCTACGTTGTGTGTGAGCTGTAGCATCCTGAGCTTGTCTGTCCACAGTTTGTTGAAGAGTCTCTTTTTTTTCTACGTTGTGTGTGAGCTGTAGCATCTTGTGCTTGTCTGTCCACAGTTTGTTGAAGAGTCTCATGTTTTCTACGTTGTGTGTGAGCTGTGGCATCTTTTGCTTGTCTGTCCACAGTTTGTTGAAGAGTCTCTTGTTTTCTACGTTGTGTGTGAGCTGTGGCATCTTGTGCTTGTCTGTCCATAGTTTGTTGAAGAGTCTCTTGTTTTCTACGTTGTGTGTGAGCTGTGGCATCTTGTGCTTTTCTGTCCACAGTTTGTTGAAGAGTCTCTTTTTTTCGACGTTGTGTGTGAGCTTGAGCATCGTGGGCTTGTCTATCGGAAATTTGTTTAGGTGAGGCTTTGTGTCGACATAGTCTTTGAGAATTAGCTTCTCTGGCTTGTCTTTCAGTAGTTTGTTGAAGTGTCTCGATGTTGCGACGTTGTTGTCGCATTGATGCTGCTGCTATTTTTCTATCATGTTCGCTGGTGTATTTTCGCTTACGCCCCCTTGTAAGACAGAGCTCGTCAAGTATTCTTGAGTGAAGCTGTAAAAGGCAGACAGATAGACGAAATAATACAGTTAGACTGTTGAGTGAAGTAAAGGATTTTTTTGTTAGAGTACTGTGCATGAGAGAAGGTGTTGAGTTGACTTGTGAGAGCTATGTTGCACTGTGTTACTGAGCAGGTCTTTACAAATGTTGCTGAAAGTATGTTACTACATGGTTTACATTATGTGTGTGTTCCACGTGGAAAAACTGTAGGAGTGTGGGAGTGTTTATCGTTGTGTTGTGACCTTCTTTGTGGGCTACGATACAGCAAGGTATGTGATGGGTAGAAATCTGGATAGTTTTTTGCGTTGTTAGTTGCCTCCATTTGTAATGTAAGGCAGTTGATGTGACAGTACTTGTCCCGTTGCTAAGGGGGCGTTGGCTTATAGAGAATGCATTGGGGCATTAATTTATCTGCGCAGGCAGATGCAAACTGGAACCAATGGAGGCAAGACATGTTAGTGAGGTGGGATGATTTTGGTAGTTACTATGTGTATTTTGTGTGTGTCCATTCTCTTCTTCTTCTGACTTACCTCTTCATTTCTAATTTCTTGTGGTGTCTCCTGTTGTGTTGGAAGTGCGGGAGGTGATACTTCCAAGGCTTGTCTGTTGTCCTTTTTTTGAAGATTATCTTGGTGTAGCTGTTGTGTGTGAGCCGTACCCTCGTGGGTTATTGTGCAGGCAGTTTGTTTACGTGTGTCTTGTTCTGGAGGCTGTGTGCTAGCGTTGGCATCACATCGTTGTCTGTTGACCTCTTGTTCTATTTGCCTTTGTTTTTGACGTTGTAGTTGCCTTCTTTTTGCTGCAGCTGCTTTTCGTTCCTGGTCGGTGGTGTACTTGCGCTTCGGCCCCATTATAAGGCAATCAGTGTAAATCGTGCTAGACGTAATCTGAAAAAGACACGAAAATTGCAAGACATGGCAAATGATATGGTAGACTACAGGCAAGAAGTATGTATTCAGCAGCATGTTAGTTTTTTTTTTTTTTATAGGATTTTGAGAAAGGTATGTAGCAGTGGTTATGAGGTAAAGTCTTGAATAATGATGGTTCATTTATTGCTTGTTGGTGTTCCGCTGTGCAGCACGCATCAGCGTGTTTGACAGCGGAAGATCATCGATCTGAATGGGCATGGAACCGGCATATACTGGTAACTATGGTAAACGATCAGGTAAGTATGCAAAGCGCAAAACTCTAGAAGTGTGGGAGTGTTTATCATTGTGTAGTGAGCTTCCTTTGGGGGCTACGATACAGCAAGGCATGAGATGGGTTGAAATCTCGTTACTTTTTAGAGGTGTTAATTGCTTCCATTTGTAATATAAGGCAGTTGATGTGACAGTACTTGTCCCATTGCTAAGAGGGCGTTGGCTTATAGAGAATGCATTGGGGCATTAATTTATCTGCGCAGGCAGATGCAAACTGGAGCCAATGGAGGCAAGACATGTTAGTGAGGGGGGATGATTTTGGTAGTTACTATGTGTATTTTGTGTGTGTCCATTCTCTTCTTCTTCTGACTTACCTCTTCATTTCTAATTTCTTGTGGTGTCTCCTGTTGTGGTGGAAGTGCGGGAGGTGATACTTCCAAGGCTTGTCTGTTGTCCTTTTTTTGAAGATTATCTTGGTGTAGCTGTTGTGTGTGAGCCGTACCCTCGTGGGTTATTGTGCAGGCAGTTTGTTTACGTGTGTCTTGTTCTGGAGGCTGTGTGCTAGCGTTGGCATCACATCGTTGTCTGTTGACCTCTTGTTCTATTTGCCTTTGTTTTTGACGTTGTAGTTGCCTTCTTTTTGCTGCAGCTGCTTTTCGTTCCTGGTCGGTGGTGTACTTGCGCTTCGGCCCCATTATAAGGCAATCAGTGTAAATCGTGCTAGACGTAATCTGAAAAAAACACGAAAATTGCAAGACATGGTAAATGATATGGTAGACTACAGGCAAGAAGTATGATTTTTGTTCAAGGTATTTAGCAGTGTGTGTGAGTTAAAGTTTTGAATAATGATGTTTCATTTTTTGCTCGATGGTCTTCGGCTGTGCAGCACGCATCAGCGTGTTTGACAGCGGGAGACCATCAATCTAAATGTGCAGGAAACTGTCGTAGACTGGTAACCATGGTACACAATGGAATAACTATGCAAATTGCTTTGCTTATTTACCCAATGTGTACCATAGTTACCAGCGTACGCCGACTCCCGCACACGTGTACCGTGAGCCGGGGTAAGCTGGTAACCATAGTACACATTGGCTAACAAACCAAAATGCTTTCGATATGAAGAAAAGGAGAGATTCCAGCAACTCCAGGAGAAAGTAGAATTTTATTTAAAAATGGATTCTTTATTGATAATAAAAATATTCCATCCAAGCAAGACAAAAAATAGTGAGGCAAGACAGAGGAGTCGTTTCCTACGCGTTTCAACGTAGATAGGTTGGAATCATGGCATTCCATGATTAAGACCTATCTAGGTTGAAACGCGTAGGAAACGGCTCCTTTGTCTTGCCTCACTAAAAATCATTTTGTTTTGCTTTGATGAAATATTTTTATTATCAATAAATAATCCATTTTTAAAGAAAATTCTACTTTCTCCTGGAGTTGCTGGAATTTCTCCTTTTCTTCATGTGTTCTCACCCAGGTCCAGGGTGTTTCCGTGCACCAGAGGTAAAATTTGGGAGTGAAGAGGGGAGAGCTGAAGTTAGTTCGTTTTTGAAAATGCTTTCCATAGTTACAGGATTGTATACCATTGTTACCTGTGTAAGTCGTTAAGCTGCTAACCAGAGTGCAAATTGGCTAACTATGCAAATCGACCGTGGTGGTTTATTTTTTGCTTGTTGATCTCTTGCTGTGTAGCTGTGTGCACCCCCATGCTGCGCATTCCCCATCGTTCTCCATCCCCTATGCTGCGCACTCCCAAACGTGCTCCATCCCCCATGCTGCGAACTCCCCATCGTGCTCCATCCCCGATGCTGCGCACCCCCCATCATGCTCCATCCCCGATGCTGCACACCCCCCCATCGTGCTCCATCCCCCATGCTGCACCAGCATCAGCCTCTCTGCCCCCAGCGTCAGCTTCTCTGCCCCCAGCATCAGCCTCTCTCCTCCCAGCATCAGCCTCTCTCCTCCCAGCATCAGCCTCTCATCCTAGCATCAGCCTCTCTCCTCCCAGCATCAGCCTCTCCTCTCTGTCCCCAGCATCAGCCTCTCTCCTCCCAGCCTTCCCCAGCATCAGCCTCTCTCCTCCCAGCCTCCTTCCTCCCACCCTCCCCCAGCATCAGCCTCCCCCTCCCAGCCTCACCCAGCATCAGCCTCCCCCAGCATCAGCCTCTCTTCTCTCAACCTACCCCTCCCAGCCTTCCTCCTCCCAGCCTCCCTCAGCATCAGCCTCCCTCTCCCAGCCTCCCCAAGCATCAGCCTCCACCAGCATCAGCCTCTCTCCTTCCAGCCTCCCCCAGCATCAGCCTCCGCCAGCATCAGCCTCTCTCCTTCCAGCCTCCCCCAGCATCAGCCTCTCTACTTCCAGCCTCCCTCAGCATCAGCCTCCCCTTCCCAGCCTTCCCCAGCATCAGCTTTCCCTCCCAGCCTCCCTCAGCATCAGCCTTCCCTAGCATCAGCCTCTCTCCTCCCAGCCTCAGCCTCTCTCCTTCCAGCCTCCCCCAGCATCAGCCTCTCTCCTTCCAGCCTCCCTCAGCATCAGCCTCCCCTTCCCAGCCTTCCCCAGGATCAGCCTCTCTCCTCCCAGCCTCCCTCCTCCCAGCCTCCCTCAGCATCAGCCTCCCTCTCCCAGCCTCCCCAAGCATCAGCCTCCACCAGCATCAGCCTCTCTCCTTCCAGCCTCCCCCAGCATCAGCCTCCGCCAGCATCAGCCTCTCTCCTTCCAGCCTCCCCCAGCATCAGCCTCTCTCCTTCCAGCCTCCCTCAGCATCAGCCTCCCCTTCCCAGCCTTCCCCAGGATCAGCCTCTCTCCTCCCAGCCTCCCTCCTCCCAGCCTCCCTCAGCATCAGCCTCCCTCTCCCAGCCTCCCCAAGCATCAGCCTCCACCAGCATCAGCCTCTCTCCTTCCAGCCTCCCCCAGCATCAGCCTCCGCCAGCATCAGCCTCTCTCCTTCCAGCCTCCCCCAGCATCAGCCTCTCTCCTTCCAGCCTCCCTCAGCATCAGCCTCCCCTTCCCAGCCTTCCCCAGGATCAGCCTCTCTCCTCCCAGCCTCCTTCCTCCCAGCCTCCCCCTCCCAGCCTCCCTCAGCATCAGCCTTCCGCTCCCAGTCTCCCCCAGCATCAGCCTCCCCAAGCATCAGCCTCCACCAGCATCAGCCTCTCTCTTTCCAGCCTCCCCCAGCATCAGACTCTCTCCTTCCAGCCTCCCTCAGCATCAGCCTCCCTTTCCCAGCCTTCCCCAGGTTCAGCCTCTCTCCTCCCAGCCTCTTTCCTCCCAGCCTCCACCAGCATCAGCCTCTCTCCTTCCAGCCTCCCCCAGCATCAGCCTCCGCCAGCATCAGCCTCTCTCCTTCCAGCCTCCCCCAGCATCAGCCTCCCTCTCCCAGCCTTCCCCAGGATCAGCCTCTCTCCTCCCAGCCTCCGTCCTCCCAGCCTTCCCCAGCATCAGCTTTCCCCTCCCAGCCTCCCTCAGCATCAGCCTTCCCTAGCATCAGCCTCTCTCCTCCCAGCCTCAGCCTCTCCCCTTCCCAGCCTTCCCCAGGATCAGCCTCTCTCCTCCCAGCCTCCCTCCTCCCAGCCTCCCTCAGCATCAGCCTCCCTCTCCCAGCCTCCCCAAGCATCAGCCTCCACCAGCATCAGCCTCTCTCCTTCCAGCCTCCCCCAGCATCAGCCTCCGCCAGCATCAGCCTCTCTCCTTCCAGCCTCCCCCAGCATCAGCCTCTCTCCTTCCAGCCTCCCTCAGCATCAGCCTCCCCTTCCCAGCCTTCCCCAGGATCAGCCTCTCTCCTCCCAGCCTCCTTCCTCCCAGCCTCCCCCTCCCAGCCTCCCTCAGCATCAGCCTTCCGCTCCCAGTCTCCCCAAGCATCAGCCTCCCCAAGCATCAGCCTCCACCAGCATCAGCCTCTCTCTTTCCAGCCTCCCCCAGCATCAGACTCTCTCCTTCCAGCCTCCCTCAGCATCAGCCTCCCTTTCCCAGCCTTCCCCAGGTTCAGCCTCTCTCCTCCCAGCCTCCTTCCTCCCAGCCTCCCCAAGCATCAGCCTCCACCAGCATCAGCCTCTCTCCTTCCAGCCTCCCCCAGCATCAGCTTCCGCCAGCATCAGCCTCTCTCCTTCCAGCCTCCCCCAGCATCAGCCTCCCTCTCCCAGCCTTCCCCAGGATCAGCCTCTCTCCTCCCAGCCGCCGTCCTCCCAGCCTTCCCCAGCATCAGCTTTCCCCTCCCAGCCTCCCTCAGCATCAGCCTTCCCTAGCATCAGCCTCTCTCCTCCCAGCCTCAGCCTCTCTCCTTCCAGCCTCCCCCAGCATCAGCCTCTCTCCTTCCAGCCTCCCTCAGCATCAGCCTCCCCTTCCCAGCCTTCCCCAGGATCAGCCTCTCTCCTCCCAGCCTCTCTCCTCCCAGCCTCCCTCAGCATCAGCCTCCCTCTCCCAGCCTCCCCAAGCATCAGCCTCCACCAGCATCAGCCTCTCTCCTTCCAGCCTCCCCCAGCATCAGCCTCCGCCAGCATCAGCCTCTCTCCTTCCAGCCTCCCCCAGCATCAGCCTCTCTCCTTCCAGCCTCCCTCAGCATCAGCCTCCCCTTCCCAGCCTTCCCCAGGATCAGCCTCTCTCCTCCCAGCCTCTCTCCTCCCAGCCTCCCTCAGCATCAGCCTCCCTCTCCCAGCCTCCCCAAGCATCAGCCTCCACCAGCATCAGCCTCTCTCCTTCCAGCCTCCCCCAGCATCAGCCTCTGCCAGCATCAGCCTCTCTCCTTCCAGCCTCCCCCAGCATCAGCCTCTCTCCTTCCAGCCTCCCTCAGCATCAGCCTCCCCTTCCCAGCCTTCCCCAGGATCAGCCTCTCTCCTCCCAGCCTCCCTCCTCCCAGCCTCCCTCAGCATCAGCCTCCCTCTCCCTGCCTCCCCAAGCATCAGCCTCCACCAGCATCAGCCTCTCTCCTTCCAGCCTCCCCCAGCATCAGCCTCCGCCAGCATCAGCCTCTCTCCTTCCAGCCTCCCCCAGCATCAGCCTCTCTCCTTCCAGCCTCCCTCAGCATCAGCCTCCCCTTCCCAGCCTTCCCCAGGATCAGCCTCTCTCCTCCCAGCCTCCTTCCTCCCAGCCTCCCCCTCCCAGCCTCCCTCAGCATCAGCCTTCCGCTCCCAGTCTCCCCCAGCATCAGCCTCCCCAAGCATCAGCCTCCACCAGCATCAGCCTCTCTCTTTCCAGCCTCCCCCAGCATCAGACTCTCTCCTTCCAGCCTCCCTCAGCATCAGCCTCCCCTTCCCAGCCTTCCCCAGGCTCAGCCTCTCTCCTCCCAGCCTCCTTCCTCCCAGCCTCCCCATCCCAGCCTCCTTCAGCATCAGCCTTCCCCTCTTCCCCATGATCAGCCTCTCTGCTCCCAGCCTCCTCCAGCACGCTGTGCTCCTCTGCCGACACTCACACACCCGATCGCATCCACTCACACACACCCGATCGCATCCACTCACACACACGATCGCATCCACTCACACACACCCGATCGCATCCACTCACACACACCCGATCGCATCCACTCACACACACCCGATCGCATCCACTCACACACACCCGATCGCATCCACTCACACACACAGACACTGACGATGTCGCACTTACGCGCTCATACTCACAACACCCGGAGATATCACATGCCTCTGGCCATGTGATCCTCCGTCAGGTCCTGGAAGGTCACAACAGGCTGAGAAGCAAGCGATATCCCAGGATGTTGTGAGTATGTGAATGCGATGTGAATGCGATGTGAATGTGATGTGAGGTGTGTGTGAGGTGTGTGTGAGAGTGAGTGTGATCTGATGTGTGTGTATGTTTGTGTGTGTGCGTGTGGATCTTCCGCCGCAGCAGGCAGCAGGACCTTGATGCGCTTGTAACCATGCGAGCATGGTTACCAACGTATCCACACCACTCCCGTGCGAGCGGGGGCCGGGGGAAGGGGGGGGGAGGGAGTACAGTACTCACCTCCGTGACAGCGCTTGTAACCATGCGAGCATGGTTACCAACGTATCCACACCACTCCCGTGCGAGCGGGGGCCGGGGGAAGGGGGGGGGGAGGGAGTACAGTACTCACCTCCGTGACAGCGCTTGTAACCATGCGAGCATGGTAAGCAACGTATCCACACCACTCCCGTGCGAGCGGGGGCCGGGGGGGGGGAGGGAGGGAGTACAGTACTCACCTCCGTGACAGCCGTGTCAGTTCGGGAAATGCGCGGGGGAGGGAGGGGGCGGAGCCAGAGCTAGCGTGCATTGCGTGAGGGGGGCGGGGCGTGGCGTGGCCGAATTGCCAATGCCTGCAGGGTGCCGGGGCGAGAGGCCAATCTGTGGGGGGGGGCGGAGCCTGGGCGAGCGGCTGGCCAATCCGTGTGGGGGCGCAGCCTGGGCAAGCGGCCAATCCGTGTGGGGGGGCGGGGCCATGGCGAGCCCAGCGGCCAATCAGCTTTGTGTCACCGTAAGGACACAATTTCGGAGCATGACAGACAGACAGATAGACAGACAGACAGACAGACAGACAGACAGAATAAGGCAATTACATATATAGATATTGTCACGGCTGGGCGGTCGGGCAGACCCAGGAGGTGGATCCACTGGACCGAACTCGAAGATGGTGGTAGGGAGTCCGGCAGCTGAAGCACTGATGGGCAGCAGAACAGTCCGTGCAAGTGAAGACAGCGGAGGAGTCCCTGGGACCACGGAGTCACAGATGGTAGTCCTGGTGACGTAGCTCAGGTTCGGAAGCCGAGATGATATCAGGCGGGGTCCGGAACCTCAGGAGCGAGATGACGTGTCACCGCAGGGATCCGAGATGGTACGGACTGTCAGATGGCAGACGGACAGGGTGCGGGGTTCAGGATACGGCTGACTGGATGGCGAGGCAGGTACGGCTCTACAAAGAGAGATAGGTGAGTACAGGCACATAAACACCAGGAGACCTGACTCCTAGCTCAGGGAACACGAAGATCAGGCCCCGCCCCCTTGGACAATAACCCCTTTTATACCCAGTACCTGTTCAACCTCATTTCCTGTTAGTGGACGCTGGCCCTTTAAGAAAGGGTCAGTGACCGCGCGCGCGCCCTAACGCGCATGCGCGCCGCCCGGGTGCCAGAAGCCAGGGAAGGAGGCTGAGAGGAGGACGCAGGAGAGTCGGCCAGGTCCTGGGAAGCCGTCGGGCGCCGGGATCGGGGACCAGGGGGCCTGGGACGGACGGAATCCGGGGGCTGAGGAGCGGGCAGCGTGGCAGGTGAGCCGGGGAGCGGGGGTGAGGACCCGGGGAGCGTGACAGTACCCCCCCCCCCCACGCCCCCCACCCCGCAACCGGGACATGAAGGCACGGACCAGAGGAGTGCCCACGTTCTCCCTGGGCTCCCAAGACCTATCCTCAGGACCATACCCTTCCCAGTCCACCAGGAAGAACTGCCGACCTCGTACGGTCTTCATGGCCACGATATCCCTTACCGCATAGATGTCGTCATCGGCAATAGGTGGAGGGGCCGGACCGGCAGCATCGGAGAAGGGACCAAGGATAACCGGCTTGAGCAGGGAGACGTGGAATGAGTTGGGTATCCTCATCGTGGCCGGGAGCTGTAGTTTGTAGGAAACCTCATTGATCTTGTTGAGGACTTTAAACGGCCCAATGTAGCGAGGACCCAGCTTGTATGATGGTATCTTCAGGCGGACGTACTGGGAAGCAAGCCAGACGAGGTCTCCAGGAGAGAAACACGGAGGGTCCAGACGTCTCTTGTCGGCGTGTCTTTTCATCCGCAGGGAAGCACGCCCAAGGGACGATTTGACAGAGTCCCAAATGTTTGCAAAGTCACGGGCTACTGTATCTGCAGCAGGGACATCCGAAGAGGGGGATACAGGCAATGGGATGGAAGGCTGAAGCCCGTAAACAACATGGAAGGGAGAGCTGGAGGACGACTCACTGAAGTGGTGGTTGTGGGAGAATTCAGCCCAAGGTAGAAGGGCGGACCAGTCGTCATGATGGGCATTGACGTAGTGACGTAAGAAAGAGGTCAAGATTTGATTGACCCTCTCTACCTGGCCATTAGACTGAGGATGGTATGCAGATGAAAAGTCCAGAGTCACTCCCAGATGGTTACAGAGAGCCCTCCAGAAGCGGGAAGTGAACTGAGTTCCTCTGTCTGATACGATTTGTAATGGAAAGCCATGCAAGCGGAAGATGTGTTGTATATAGGCGTCCGCGAGTTCCTGAGCAGAGGGCAGTCCAGCCATAGGGACGAAATGGGCCATTTTAGAGAACCGATCCACCACGACCCATATGACTGTGTGTCCGGATGACAACGGCAAGTCCGTAATAAAGTCCATAGCTATGTGTTGCCACGGAACTGAGGGTATCGGTAGAGGCAGAAGATGGCCATAGGGCAGGTGTTTGGGCGTCTTGTTCCTGGCACAAGAGGAGCAGGCAGAGACAAAGGCGGCGACGTCAGTGCGAAGGGATGGCCACCAGTAATGGCGTACAATCGCACCCCATGTTCTCTTCTGGCCTGCATGGCCGGCTGTTTTTGAGGCATGACCCCAGTGTAACACTTTTAGCCTGTCGGTCTCCGAGACATAGGTCTTCCCAGGTGGTATTTGGGCCAGAGTAACGGGAGCCACCGGAACAATCTTGCTAGGAGGGATGATAGGTTGGGTAGTCTCTTCCTCCTGCTCCATGGGCATGAGGGACCTAGACAAGGCATCGGCGCGTACATTCTTGTCCGCGGGTCGGAAGTGGAGCTGGAAGTCAAACCTGGCAAAGAATAAGGACCACCTGGCTTGCCGTGGGTTCAGTCGCTGAGCGGACCGCAGGCATTCCAGGTTCTTGTGGTCCGTGTAGATGGTCACGGGGTACACTGCTCCTTCCAGGAGGTAGCGCCACTCCTCCAGAGCTAGTTTGACCGCCAATAATTCTCGGTCACCGATGGTGTAATTCCGTTCAGGTGCTGAGAAGCTCTTAGAAAAGAAACCGCAAGTCACCATCTTCCCGGAGGAGGATTTTTGCATGAGCACTGCTCCGGCTCCTGAGGAGGAGGCATCCACCTCCAAGGTGAACTGGCGGTTTAACTCCGGTCGGTGGAGTACAGGAGAGGAGGCGAAAGCTCGCTTCAAAGAGCAAAACGCGGCGTCGGCCGCAGGTGACCAGTCCTTTGGTTTAGCCTCCTTTTTGGTCAAAGCGGAGAGAGGAGCAGTCAGGGCGGAGAAGTGCGGGATAAACTGGCGGTAGTAGTTGGCGAATCCCAGGAACCGTTGGATTGCCTTCAGTCCAGAAGGAGGAGGCCAGTTGAGTATGGAGGAGACCTTCTTTGGATCCATCTGCAACCCAGTACCCGAGATGATGCATCCCAGGAAAGGGAGAGAAGACTGCTCAAAGACGCACTTCTCATATTTGGCGTAGAGACGATTCTCTCTCAGTCTTTGTAGAACCAGCTTTACGTTCTCTCTGTGGGTCTGGAGGTCCGGAGAGAAGACAAGGATGTCATCCAGATACACTACTACACAGAGGTAGAGGAGGTCCCGGAAAATGTCGTTCACCAGTTCTTGGAATACGGCAGGAGCGTTACACAGACCGAAGGGCATCACGCAGTATTCGTAGTGCCCGTCGCGAGTATTAAATGCGGTCTTCCATTCGTCCCCAGAGCGGATACGAACTAGGTTGTAGGCACCCCGAAGATCCAGTTTGGTGAACACACGGGCTCCTCTGAGCCGGTCGAACAATTCGGGGATGAGCGGTAGGGGGTACTTGTTTTTTATGGTGATCTGATTCAAGCCCCGGTAGTCAATGCATGGGCGAAGGTCACCCTCTTTCTTCTTAACGAAGAAGAAGCCTGCTCCCGCAGGAGAGGAGGATCTCCGGATGAATCCCTTTGCCAGGCTTTCCGTGATGTATGTGGACATGGCCCTGGTTTCAGCTGGAGACAACGGATATATCCGTCCTCGAGGTGGTGTTGTTCCTGGGAGCAGGTCGATGGCGCAATCGTAGGGACGGTGTGGCGGAAGTACCTCAGACTCCTTCTTGTCAAAAACGTCCGCGAAGGACCAATAGGCCGAGGGCAGTTCCGGTAGGTTCTCTGGAGCCGGGGGACGTCGGATTGGTTGTAGGGACTTTAGACATCTCTCATGACAGGCAGAGCCCCAACGAGTGATTTCGCCAGTACCCCAGCTGACCGATGGTTCGTGTGTCCGCAACCAAGGAAGTCCCAGCAGGATTTGATGGGACATGTGTGGAAGGACGTAGAGAGCGATGTTCTCGGTGTGCAGAGCACCTATACGCAATTCCACCGGCTTGGTGATCCAGGAGATGGTATCAGAGAGGGGTCTCCCATCCACCGAGGCAATCACTAGGGGCTTATCGAGTGGAGTAACAGGCAGCTGGTACTTGTCCACCGTGGCCTGCTGGATAAAATTGCCTGCTGCTCCGGAGTCGAGGTATGCCTCAGCCGTGAAGCGCGTCTCTCCTGTTGACACTTGTACCGTCCACATAACTGGGTCTGAGAGAGTCCCAGCACCTAGGGTGGCCTCTCCTACCAACCCTAGGCTTTGGAGTTTCCCGGCCTTTCTGGACAGGAGCGTAAGAGATGAGTGCCCTCTCCGCAGTAAAAGCAGAGGCCTTTGGCGAGCCGCTCTGCTCTACGTTGGTCAGACTGTCGTACTCGGTCAACCTGCATGGGCTCGTGGACAGGAATCCCAGCCGTTGATGAGTGAGGCACAGAGGACTTCTGTGGAGGAGGGGAGTGCCGTACTGCACGTCTCTCACGATACAGCTCTTTGGAGCGTTCCTGGAAACGAATGTCCACTCGAGTGGCTAGGGCAATCAGGGCATCTAGGGTGGAGGGCACGTCACGACCCGCCAACTCATCCTTGATGCGACTCGAGAGTCCTTCCCAGAAGGCGGCTGTCAGGGCCTCATTATTCCACCCGAGTTCAGAAGCCAAAGTACGGAAACGGATGGCATATTGGCCCACCGTCAGTGTTCCTTGACGTAGGCGGAGGAGGGATGAAGCAGACGCAGAGGCGCGTCCCGGCTCGTCGAAGGTGCTGCGAAAGGCCTGCAGGAACTCTTGAAGGTTCTTGGTCATGGGGTCCTCCTTCTCCCACAAGGGGTTCTTCCACGCCAGCGCCTCGCCCTCCAGATGAGACATTATAAAGGCGACCTTGGCTTGGTCAGAGGCGAACAGATGTGGCAGCTGCGTGAAATGAAGGGAACACTGGTTTATGAAGCCCCTGCAGGTCTTGGGATCTCCAGCATAACGAGGTGGTGACGCCAAACGGAGACGGGAAGCATCTGAAGAGGCTGCCACTGGTGCGGGAGCCATGGCTTGCCTAGCTGGGGACCTGGGTGCCGCAGGCGTCATTGATGCTTGTAACGTGTACAGGCGGGTGTCCACGGAGGTCATAAATTGCAACATGCGGGTCTGGACTTCATGCTGACGTTGGAGTTCCTCTTGCAAGGCCGCTAGTGCTGCAGCGGGATCCATGGCCTGATCTTACTGTCACGGCTGGGCGGTCGGGCAGACCCAGGAGGTGGATCCACTGGACCGAACTCGAAGATGGTGGTAGGGAGTCCGGCAGCTGAAGCACTGATGGGCAGCAGAACAGTCCGTGCAAGTGAAGACAGCGGAGGAGTCCCTGGGACCACGGAGTCACAGATGGTAGTCCTGGTGACGTAGCTCAGGTTCGGAAGCCGAGATGATATCAGGCGGGGTCCGGAACCTCAGGAGCGAGATGACGTGTCACCGCAGGGATCCGAGATGGTACGGACTGTCAGATGGCAGACGGACAGGGTGCGGGGTTCAGGATACGGCTGACTGGATGGCGAGGCAGGTACGGCTCTACAAAGAGAGATAGGTGAGTACAGGCACATAAACACCAGGAGACCTGACTCCTAGCTCAGGGAACACGAAGATCAGGCCCCGCCCCCTTGGACAATAACCCCTTTTATACCCAGTACCTGTTCAACCTCATTTCCTGTTAGTGGACGCTGGCCCTTTAAGAAAGGGTCAGTGACCGCGGCGCGCGCCCTAACGCGCATGCGCGCCGCCCGGGTGCCAGAAGCCAGGGAAGGAGGCTGAGAGGAGGACGCAGGAGAGTCGGCCAGGTCCTGGGAAGCCGTCGGGCGCCGGGATCGGGGACCAGGGGGCCTGGGACGGACGGAATCCGGGGGCTGAGGAGCGGGCAGCGTGGCAGGTGAGCCGGGGAGCGGGGGTGAGGACCCGGGGAGCGTGACAGATATATAACGATTGAGAGGATTTGGCATTTACGTTTGATGTTTTGAACCTGAGTTACCTGAGTGGTCTTATAATGGCTGTTAGTACATAGATCTGCATTTAGTCCTGTTTCTATAGTGATGAGATATAATATTTACTACAAAATTTTACTATCATTTTCTCACTATTATATGTGAGATTCAAGTGTTGAGTCCTTGGGTATGGTCCCATTAATTTATTGGCCTCCCTTCCAACACTCTTGCACCCCTCCAATTTATCCTAAACTCTGCGGCCCGCTTAATCCACCTCTCCCCTCGCTACTCCCCAGCCTCGCCACTCTGCCAATCCCTTCACTGGCTTCCCATCGCCCAACGACTTCAGTTCAAAACATTAACCATGACATACAAAGCCATGCACAACCGGTCTCCTCCCTACTTCTGTGACCTAGTCTCCCGGTACCTACCTGCACGCAACCTCAGATCCTTACAAGATCTCCTTCTCTGCTCCTCTCTTATCTCCTCTTCCCACAATCGCGTACAAGATTTCTCCCGTGCATCCCCCATACTCTGGAACGCTCTACCTCAGCACATCAGACTCTCCACTACCGTGGAAAGCTTCAAGAGGAACCTCAAGACGTACCTCTTCCAACAAGCCTACAACCTACAATAGCCCTCAGTCCAGTACACCACTGCGCAACCAGCTCTGTCCTCACCTATTGTACCATCACCCATTCCCTGTAGACTGTGAGCCCTCGCGGGCAGGGTCCTCTCTCCTCCTATACCAGTCTGTCTTGTACTGTTAATGATTGTTGTACAAATACCCTCTCTCACTTGTAAAGCACCATGGAATAAATGGCGCTATAATAATAAATAATAATAATAATAATTAATGATGCGGATACCAGCATTTGTGAACATGCAGGTCCATACCGATGAATTTTGAATGCACAAGCACACTTTATTAGTCAGCCCACAGGTCCAATGAAGGTCTGCACTGACGCAATTCCGGAACTATATATATATATATATATATATATAGATATATATATAGATTGTGAGATACCGAGGGGAGAAGTACTAGAGAACAGGTATGTTTCCCATCGGTTCATTTCATATGTCTCCATGTACTGACTGTGGAGCAGTCAGCCCATGCAAATGGGCTGGGAAAAGCTCGGAAAGTTATATCTGGCTCAGCAATAAGTTAGTCACTGAAGCCTGTTTATTTCAGTGTAATTTTGGTTTCGGTTTTTCCTGGACTAATCAGTAGGAATGGCAGTGGGACTGGTTGCTCCCTTCTCCACATTCAATCCAGGTTTTGATTCCTCACTGGATCAGCTGAAATAATCAGGAGGCATTCAGAACAAGGAGACTGCTGAGGAGAGCAGTACAGGCTCATGGCTGCTGGTGCTGAGACTCCATACCTCCGCTTGCTGTGCTGAGGAACCGACACAGTAAGAGAATACTGTTTTGTTTGTTACATAGGTTTATTTTGTAGTTACCATTCTGTTGTTAGTTAGTGGCCAGACGGCCTTAAACATTTATTTTCCTGTTTTTGCATGTGTAACACTGAGAGATAAGTGTACACAATAAAACATTGCAGTGGCCGTATCTGTATGGAACCTGCCAGTCTGCCGCTGTCATCTATGAATCCATAGCCACTTTCTTGGACCAAAGCAAAGATCCCAGCTGAGCTATATCCCCTGTCTCACAAATGGTGGAGAATGCGGGCATTAGTGGCTATTGGACTGTAACTACAGATAAACCATTCTATGGGCATTGGCTCTTGTTAATGTCCTGGCTGAAAGCTCCTGTGCTGCTGAAGAGCCAAGAGACCAGCAATATGGAGGAGCTGCTGAATCAGTTGGTGCAGGCCAAAATTAACCAACAACAGACCAATACTTACCTCCAGAAGGCGCTGGAGTAGCAGCACCAAATGCAACAAGAGCAGTTAAATGCAATAAAAAAGTCCTTGGTTCGGCAGCCGCGAGACGCGGAGGACTGTGCACAAGGCTCTGCCAGTGCGCAGAAAGCCGTACAAAAGACTTTACTTAAAATGACTACTGATGATGATGTGGAAGCATGTCTGGCAGTGTTTGAACGTATTGCAGAACGTGAGCGCCTACCGGTGGACAAATGGGCTGAAGTGGTCGCTCCATTCCTGATCGGAGATCCGCAAAAAGCATATTATGATCTAAGTGGAGCTGATGCTATGGACTATATTAAACTAAAAGGTGAAATCCTGGCAAGGCTGGGAGTAAACACATATGTACGGGCACAGAGGGTACATCTATGGACTTTTGTGGCACATCACCCAGCTCGTTCACAAATGCATGACCTCATCCATCTGGTGAATAAATGGCTGCAACCAGAAACTTTGGCGCCCACACAGATGGTGGAACGTGTTGTCCTAGACAAGTACCTGCGATCCTTACCAGCTAAGATCCAAAGGTGGGTCGGACAGGGTGACCCAACTAGCGCTGACCAGTTGGTGAAAATGGTCGAGCGTTACAGCACTTCTGAAAGCCTACTCCAGGGGATGCTTTCGCTTTGCTGGGGTTCTAGGAAATCGCCTGAAAGTCCTGCTAAAACTACTCCTTTTCAAAAGAAGAGAATGTTGCAACTAGGGGTAGCAGGTCCACAAAGGACTATGTTAGCGGTGTAATTTCTCAGCAACTCAACAGGCCCAGACTGAGGTCCCCAACTGGGAAACAAGGGCCTATTCAGTGTTGGTGATGTCGTGGGCTCAGCCACGTAGCTGCTAACTGCCCATTAACTACAGAGCCGATGGACTGTAACACTACAAGGTGTCTGTCATTATATGTTTAGTCTGTGCTGTGGAGATCCTCACGGGAAATGAAAAACATGTGTGTTGCATTGAGGTCAACGGCTATAGTGTGAATGCCATCTTAGACTCTGACAGTCAAGTAACCTTGGTACATGCTAGCTTGGTGGACCCTGGAGCAATAACAGATTCAACTGTGGGCATTAGTTCCATACATGGCGAGGCTAAAAAACTACCCCACAGCCTGGGTAACTCTTGCCACACTCTTGGGGGCCAAAAGACATCAGGCGGTGATCGTAAAGACTATGTTGCATAGTGTAATCCTGGGGAGAGACTTTCCCTTATTCTGGGACTTGTGCAACATTAAAAATTGCGTGAACACCCCGGTTGAAGAAAAACTGGTGAACGATACCCTGGGGCTTGCCCCTGAGCCACTGGAGCAAGATGATGGGGGACCCAGCACAGGGGTAGCTCCAGAATCTGTACACTCTCCTCTGGCTGTGTTTGCAGGCGAGGCGGACACGCTAGAGGATGGTATAGAGATGCCAGGTCTTGAGGTGGCCCGTGATAATTTCGGGACCGCTCAACACCAAGATCCTACTTTAACAAGGGCATGGGAAAATGTGAAGGTCTCTGAGGGAAACCCAGGGAAACCCAGGGGCTCAAAATGAGTTTCCACATGTGGCAGTGCAACAGGGCATGCTGTACCACATTGAAAAGATGCGAGGAGTGGTGGTGGAACAGCTAGTGGTACCAAAATCTTTTCGTCAGGTGGTTTTAGACCTGGCACATAAACATCCTTGGGGGGGCCACCTGGCTGGAGAAAAGACAAAATACCGTATTCTGCAACGTTTCTTTTGGCTGGGTCAGGTGGGAGATGTAACTCAGTACTGTCAGTCCTGTCCTACATGCCAGTTGACTGCACCTATGACACATTTTAGAAGCCCCTTTGTACCCTTGCCAATAATAGAGGTGCCCTTTGAGAGGATAGAGGGGAGCCAGCACGATCTGAAATTGGCATGCATCATATAAAAAGTGAAAATTCACAGATTTATTCCAACTGTACTACAATAAAAAAATGAGATTTTTAGCAAATAATTGATCAATTTTTTGAGCCACCCCTGCCAACGTCACGGCAAATCTCAATAGGGGGGTCCTACTCTACATTCTGTATTTCATGTGCCATGCGGCCTCCTAGATAAAGTTAAAAGCAGAACCATAATAGAGCACACATACCTGTAACCTGTATATAACCGCTTCTATGTTGCAAAAAAGGCACTTGTGGATAGAGACCAGCCCAGGTCCCAGCATGTGGAGCAAGCTCTACACCATACCAGGACTATATCAGAACTGATCCTCCCAGTGCCAAACAGCAACCATTGATAAAGGCGGACCAGATCCAAGATGGTGCTTAATTAGCATTGCCTGTGGAAAGGGGTGAGGTAACTGAATCTGAACAGCTACCAACAGGAGGAATACATAGCAAACCAAAATCAGGCGTGCATGGCATGGTGGTGACCGGCCACCAGAATTTGTAGCATAACTACGACCAAACAGAGAGAGAGGGGAGCCAGCACGATCTGAAATTGGCATGCATCATATAAAAAGTGAAAATTCACAGATTTATTCCAACTGTACTACAATAAAAAAATGAGATTTTTAGCAAATAATTGATCAATTTTTTGAGCCACCCCTGCCAACGTCACGGCAAATCTCAATAGGGGGGTCCTACTCTACATTCTGTATTTCATGTGCCATGCGGCCTCCTAGATAAAGTTAAAAGCAGAACCATAATAGAGCACACATACCTGTAACCTGTATATAACCGCTTCTATGTTGCAAAAAAGGCACTTGTGGATAGAGACCAGCCCAGGTCCCAGCATGTGGAGCAAGCTCTACACCATACCAGGACTATATCAGAACTGATCCTCCCAGTGCCAAACAGCAACCATTGATAAAGGCGGACCAGATCCAAGATGGTGCTTAATTAGCATTGCCTGTGGAAAGGGGTGAGGTAACTGAATCTGAACAGCTACCAACAGGAGGAATACATAGCAAACCAAAATCAGGCGTGCATGGCATGGTGGTGACCGGCCACCAGAATTTGTAGCATAACTACGACCAAACAGAGAGAGAGGGGAGCCAGCACGATCTGAAATTGGCATGCATCATATAAAAAGTGAAAATTCACAGATTTATTCCAACTGTACTACAATAAAAAAAATGAGATTTTTAGCAAATAATTGATCAATTTTTTGAGCCACCCCTGCCAACGTCACGGCAAATCTCAATAGGGGGGTCCTACTCTACATTCTGTATTTCATGTGCCATGCGGCCTCCTAGATAAAGTTAAAAGCAGAACCATAATAGAGCACACATACCTGTAACCTGTATATAACCGCTTCTATGTTGCAAAAAAGGCACTTGTGGATAGAGACCAGCCCAGGTCCCAGCATGTGGAGCAAGCTCTACACCATACCAGGACTATATCAGAACTGATCCTCCCAGTGCCAAACAGCAACCATTGATAAAGGCGGACCAGATCCAAGATGGTGCTTAATTAGCATTGCCTGTGGAAAGGGGTGAGGTAACTGAATCTGAACAGCTACCAACAGGAGGAATACATAGCAAACCAAAATCAGGCGTGCATGGCATGGTGGTGACCGGCCACCAGAATTTGTAGCATAACTACGACCAAACAGAGAGAGAGGGGAGCCAGCACGATCTGAAATTGGCATGCATCATATAAAAAGTGAAAATTCACAGATTTATTCCAACTGTACTACAATAAAAAAAATGAGATTTTTAGCAAATAATTGATCAATTTTTTGAGCCACCCCTGCCAACGTCACGGCAAATCTCAATAGGGGGGTCCTACTCTACATTCTGTATTTCATGTGCCATGCGGCCTCCTAGATAAAGTTAAAAGCAGAACCATAATAGAGCACACATACCTGTAACCTGTATATAACCGCTTCTATGTTGCAAAAAAGGCACTTGTGGATAGAGACCAGCCCAGGTCCCAGCATGTGGAGCAAGCTCTACACCATACCAGGACTATATCAGAACTGATCCTCCCAGTGCCAAACAGCAACCATTGATAAAGGCGGACCAGATCCAAGATGGTGCTTAATTAGCATTGCCTGTGGAAAGGGGTGAGGTAACTGAATCTGAACAGCTACCAACAGGAGGAATACATAGCAAACCAAAATCAGGCGTGCATGGCATGGTGGTGACCGGCCACCAGAATTTGTAGCATAACTACGACCAAACAGAGAGAGAGGGGAGCCAGCACGATCTGAAATTGGCATGCATCATATAAAAAGTGAAAATTCACAGATTTATTCCAACTGTACTACAATAAAAAAATGAGATTTTTAGCAAATAATTGATCAATTTTTTGAGCCACCCCTGCCAACGTCACGGCAAATCTCAATAGGGGGGTCCTACTCTACATTCTGTATTTCATGTGCCATGCGGCCTCCTAGATAAAGTTAAAAGCAGAACCATAATAGAGCACACATACCTGTAACCTGTATATAACCGCTTCTATGTTGCAAAATTTTCTCTGTTTTGACCGTAGTTATGCTACAAATCTGGTGTCTGACCAACACCATACCATGCACGCCTGATTTTGGTTTGCAATATATTCCTCCTGTTTGTAGCTGTTCAGACTCAGTTACCTCACCCCTTTCCACAGGCAATGCTAATTAAGCACCATTCTTGGATCTGGTCCGCCTTTATCAATGGTTGCTGTTTGGCACTGGGAGGATCAGTTGTGATATAGTCCTGGTATGTGTAGAGCTTGCTCCACATGCTGGGACCTGGGCTGGTCTCTATCCACAAGTGCCTTTTTTGCAACATGGAAGCGGCTATATACAGGTTGCAGGTATGTGTGCTCCATTATGGTTCTGCTTTTAACTTTATCTAGGAGGCCGCATGGCACATGAAATACAGAATGTAGAGTAGGACCCCCCTATTGAGATTTGCCGTGACGTTGGCAGGGGTGGCTCAAAAAATTGATCAATTATTTGCTAAAAATCTCATTTTTTTTATTATAGTACAGTTGGAATAAATTTGTGAATTTTCACTTTTTATATGATGCATGCCAATTTCTGATCGTGCTGGTTCCCCTTTTTTTTCTCTGTTTTGACCGTAGTTATGCTACAAATCTGGTGTCTGACCAACACCATACCATGCACGCCTGATTTTGGTTTGCAATATATTCCTCCTGTTGGTAGCTGTTCAGACTCAGTTACCTCACCCCTTTCCACAGGCAATGCTAATTAAGCACCATTCTTGGATCTGGTCCGCCTTTATCAATGGTTGCTGTTTGGCACTGGGAGGATCAGTTGTGATATAGTCCTGGTATGTGTAGAGCTTGCTCCACATGCTGGGACCTGGGCTGGTCTCTATCCACAAGTGCCTTTTTTGCAACATGGAAGCGGCTATATACAGGTTGCAGGTATGTGTGCTCCATTATGGTTCTGCTTTTAACTTTATCTAGGAGGCCGCATGGCACATGAAATACAGAATGTAGAGTAGGACCCCCCTATTGAGATTTGCCGTGACGTTGGCAGGGGTGGCTCAAAAAATTGATCAATTATTTGCTAAAAATCTCATTTTTTTATTATAGTACAGTTGGAATAAATTTGTGAATTTTCACTTTTTATATGATGCATGCCAATTTCAGATCGTGCTGGTTCCCCTTTTTTTTCTCTGTTTTGACCGTAGTTATGCTACAAATCTGGTGTCTGACCAACACCATACCATGCACGCCTGATTTTGGTTTGCAATATATTCCTCCTGTTGGTAGCTGTTCAGACTCAGTTACCTCACCCCTTTCCACAGGCAATGCTAATTAAGCACCATTCTTGGATCTGGTCCGCCTTTATCAATGGTTGCTGTTTGGCACTGGGAGGATCAGTTGTGATATAGTCCTGGTATGTGTAGAGCTTGCTCCACATGCTGGGACCTGGGCTGGTCTCTATCCACAAGTGCCTTTTTTGCAACATGGAAGCGGCTATATACAGGTTGCAGGTATGTGTGCTCCATTATGGTTCTGCTTTTAACTTTATCTAGGAGGCCGCATGGCACATGAAATACAGAATGTAGAGTAGGACCCCCCTATTGAGATTTGCCGTGACGTTGGCAGGGGTGGCTCAAAAAATTGATCAATTATTTGCTAAAAATCTCATTTTTTTATTATAGTACAGTTGGAATAAATTTGTGAATTTTCACTTTTTATATGATGCATGCCAATTTCAGATTGTGCTGGTTCCCCTTTTTTTTTCTTTGAGAGGATAGCAATGGATTTAGTCAGTCCAATAGTTAAATCTGCCAGGGGTCATCAATACATTTTGGTGGTACTGGATTACGCCACCCGTTATCCGGAGGCTGTACCCTTACGGAATGCCAATGCAAAAGCAATTTCAAAGGAGCTTTTAACATGTTTTCTCGCACAGGCATTCCAAAAGAGATACTTATGGATCAGGGGACCCCCTTTATGTCTCCTATACTCAAAGAACTATGTAAATTACTAAAAATCTCCCACCTGCGTACCTCAGTGTATCACCCTCAAACTGACGGTCTGGTCGAGCGCTTTAATAAAACCCTAAAGAGGATATTGAAAAGGGTGGTGGATAAGGACGTAAGGGATTGGGATGCTCTCCTGCTATATCTCTTGTTCGCCATACGAGAGGTACCCCAATCCTCCACAGGCTTTTCACCTTTTGAATTGGTCTATGGGCGGTGTCCCAGAGGACTGTTGGATATTGCCAAGGAGACTTGAGAGCAAGAGGTGACTCCTTACCGCAGTGTAGTTGAACATATAACAATCATGCAGGACAGAATTGCGGCAGTTATGCCAATAGTCAAAGAATGTTTGGAGCGCGCCCAACGCGCCCAAAGCAGGGTGTACAACCGGGCGGCTAAAACACGAGTTTTTCAACCTGGGGAGAGGGTGTTAGTGTTGGTACCTACTGTAGAAAATAATTTCTTGCAAAATGGCAGGGGGCATACGAGGTGCTGTAAAAAATAAGTGAAGTGAATTATAAGGTACACCAACCAGACAAGAGAAAACCCCAACAAATCTACCACATAAACTTGCTTAAGTTCCTGGTGGGACAGAGAGAGTCTGGTAGCAGAGACTACCCTTGATAGTGGGCCTCGAGTGGCATCAACATCTGAGGTAAGTGACCCCCAGATAGTACCACCAGAGGTGGCTATTGCAGACACGCTATCCAAGACCCAAATACAAGAAACCAAGGCGTTCATACAGATAAAACGCAGATATTTTTACAGAACTACCCGGCCGTACTCACCTAATTAAACATGAGATTGTCACCGACCCTCAGACACGAGTACGGTTAAAACCATATCGAATTCCATTGCCCAGGAAGTAAAGAAAATGCTGGCGCTCGGGGTTATTGCGGAGTCCCGGAGTGAGTGGGCTAGTCCTATCGTACTGGTGCCCAAGCCCGATGGGTCTATCTGGTTTTGTAATGATTTTCGCAAGTTAAATGAGGTATCGAAATTCGATGCCTACCCCATGCCAAGAGTTGATGAACTTATAGAGAGACTAGGTTCAGCCAGATACATATCCACTATTGACTTAACAAAAGGTTATTGGCAGATTCCCCTCACTAACTCGGCCAAAGAGAAAACTGCCTTTGTTACGCCACAGGGACTGTTCCAGTACCGGGATATGCCATTTGGGTTGCATGGAGCCCCAGCCACCTTCCAACGACTAATGGATATCATCCTAAAGCCCCCTGTCCAGTATGCATCCGCATATTTGGACGATATCATTATCTTTAGTGATAACTGGGAAACTCATTTGCCAAAAGGTACAAGCTGTCTTGGACTCTCTAAGGGCTGCCAGGTTGACTGCCAATCCCAAGAAGTGTACATTGGGGTTGGAAGAAGCTCGCTATCTGGGATACATCATTGGTAGGGGAGTTATAAAACCTAAGGCTAAAAAAGTGGACGCCATTCAGAATTGGCCACAACCGGTCACCAAAAGACAGGTCAGAGCCTTTTTGAGCATCATTGGCTATTACCAGCAGTTCATCAAAAATTTTGCTACTATCGCAGCCACACTCACAGATCTTACCAAGGGGTCAACCTCTGTCTCAATAAAGTGGAACGCAGAAGCAGAGAACGTCTTTCAAGGGTTGAAAAAGGCTTTATGTGACCAACCAGTGTTGGTTACCCCAAACTTTAAACGGGAGTTTATTGTTCAAACACATGCCTCTGGTGGGCCAACTAAGCAGAAAACTTAAGGAGGCAGAAAAAAAATACAGTGTGGTTGAGCGACAAGCCTTAGCTGTGAAGTGGGCCCTGGAAACCCTGCGCTATTATTTACTAGGACGCCGATTTAGCCTAGTGACTAGAGTTGAGCGCGGTTCGCGGTTCGAGGTTCTCCAGTTCGCGGCTCGAGTGATTTTGGGGGCTGTTCTAGATCGAACTAGAACTCGAGCTTTTTGCTAAAGCTCGATAGTTCTAGATACGTTCGAGAACGGTTTTAGCAGCAAAAAGACAAGCTAATTACTAGCTGGCTTTCCGCTGTAATAGTGTAAGTCACTTTGTGACTCACACTATTATGAAATTTCAGCGTATAGTGTGCGGGAACAGCGCATTCAGATCACTGCTGTTTGGATAATGTTTTTTTTTTCCTTGTCTTCCTTCCCTAAGCGCGCGCGTGTAGTGGGGCGGGCCAGAATGTCAGCCAATCCCAGACACACACAGCTAAGTGGACTTTTAGCCAGAGAAGCAACGGCATGTGTGATAGGATGTCCATGTCACATGTCCATGCATTATAAAAACGGACATTTTCCTCCAGCACGCCATTATCTGCCTTCTGCGTCTTGGTGTCAGTCACCGCTGGCGTAGCTCCTGTCTTCGATACTGCTGTGTACGCTCTATACACAGCGCTATACAGAATAGGGATAGAAATTTCTATTAGTCCTTTTAAGGGCTAATACCGGCAGGGTCAGAGCCATAGGTGACAGTCAGGTTACGTGAAAACAGATTTTAACAGCTACACAAGATGACAGCGTCTGTGTAGCTAAGGTCAGGGATTTCCTCGCTGCATTTCCCCATTAGGAGGGATAGAAAGGGAGGCTTCCTTTCCTCTACCCAGACCCACAACCCTGCCACTGTACCCTCCTGCCCTTTGCACACTCAAGCTCATTGTTACTAAGCCATTATACTAGCAAACACTGAGTAAACTTAGTGGCATCCTAAAAGTGGCTGTTGCACTTCCATTAGTGTCCCACTGGTGCAAAGATATTTGAAGCACCTCTGCATTGCACACTCAAGCTCATTGTTACAAAGCCATTATACTAGCAAACACTGAGTAAACTTAGTGGCATCCTAAAAGTGGCTGTTGGACTTCATTAGTGTCCCACTGGTGCAAATCTATGTGCAGCACCTCTGCATTGCACACTCAAACTCATTGTTACTAAGCCATTATACTAGCAAACACTGAGTAAACTTAGTGGCATCCTAAAAGTGGCTGTTGGACTTCCATGAGTGTCCCACTAGTGCAAAGATATTTGCAGCACCTCTGCATTGCACACTCAAGCTCCTTGTTACAAAGCCATTATAATACCAAACACTGAGGAAACTTAGTGGCATCCTAAAAGTGGCTGTTGGACTTCCATTAGTGTCCCACTGGTGCAAACCTATGTGCACCACCTCTGCATTGCACACTCAAACTCATTGTTACTAAGTCATTATACTAGCAAACTATGTTGCCAGTTTAAGGGCCGTAGTTGCATTGTCAGGGATAGTTATTGTTGTTTATTCTGCTGTTAATAAAGCTAGACCACAGCTGCAATCTACACCACCTCTCAATTTTTACTACCACATTTTAAGTGCACAATCTTGTCACAATCAAAATAAGTGGCAAAATGACAGATTCTGGTGGAAAGGGGAAGAGGCGTGTTGGAAAAGGAAAAAAAGGGTTTGTCCATAAGGAAGGTGGCAAAGCTCCATTAACATCTGCTGAAGATAGACCATCTTCCAGCAAAAGTAAGATGTCCCAGCTCTGAAGTCTCCATCCGCCCTGCACAGTATGGTGGAACTGAGATGGCTGAGTCTGCAGAGCTGTTCAGTCACACTATAGCCTGGGAATCAGAGATCTGCTCCCAAACTACAGTGAGTACAGACCAGGAAATGATCTGCAGTGATGCGCAGAACCTTTGTGACTCAGATTCAGGCCGTGATGACCAAGTTTTTGAGCATAATGTTGACCCTTATTCACAAACTGAAACACCTGTGGTAATAGACAATGAGGAACATACTGATGACGATGAGACGCAGATACCAGATTGGGATGACAACTTAAATATTCGGTCAGGGCAAGAAGAGGCTCGGTCTGAGGGTGAGGGGAGTGCAAACACAACAATTGATGAGGAAGTTCTAGATCCCACCTACTGTCAACCCACAGTTAGGCCCTCGAGGAGGTCAACAGAGACGGTGGAGGAGGATGCAACTGACAACGAAGTTACCTTGCGCCTTCCTGGACAGAGTCGGAGTACTGGTAGCACGTCTACAACTGCATCCTCAGCCACCACTGTGCCTCTGAGCACTAGTCAGGGTGGCTCAGCAGGTCGCATGCCCTCTAAGCCTTGCCTAGCCTGGTCCTTTTTTGACATAGCAAAAGATCGCCCAAATTATGTGATCTGTAAAATTTGTCGTGATTCTGTTAGTAGAGGGCAAAACCTCAGCAGTTTGACAACTTCTTCCATGAATCGTCACATGAATAAATATCATATGTCCCAGTGGGAAGCTCACCGTGCTGCAATGCGGCCTAGCAGAGCGAACCATCCACCGCCTGCCCCTTCCAGTGCATCCGCGCGCTCTTCATCTTCTAGGACTGTGGGGACAGCTGTCACATCTGGTTTTCCACGCACAACTTCCACCACTGTAACCGCAACAGGCAGTTTGCTTGGTAGGTCGTCAGTGGGTTTGGAAGGGGAATCAAGTGCGTTTGTACAGCTCTCTCAGACATCGATAGCACCAACGTTGGATGAAGGCAACATCATGTCTACGCCTGCACTTTCCTCACAAACCTGCATTTTTCCAGGGATACCCTACTCAACACCGTCTACACACAGCAGCCAGATCTCTGTCCCTCAGATGTGGACAAATAAAAGGCCATTTCCTGCGACCCATGACAAAGCTAAAAGGTTGACTTTATCCCTCTGTAAGCTCTTGGCTACCGAAATGCTGCCTTTCCGCCTGGTGGACACACAGGATTTTAGAGACCTTATGTCTGTCGCTGTGCCCCAGTACCAGATGCCCAGTCGCCACTACTTCTCTAAGAAAGGTGTGCCTGCGCTACACCAGCATGTCGCACACAACATCACCGCTTCCTTGAGAAACTCTGTGTGTGAATGGGTGCATTTCACCACCGATACTTGGACCAGTAAGCATGGACAGGGACGTTGCATGTCGCTGACTGGGCACTGGGTAACTATGGTGATAGATGGTGAAGGGTCTGCTGCACAAGTCTTGCCGTCCCCACGACTTGTGTGTCAATCCTCTGTCTGTCTAAGTTCCGCCACTGCTTCTGCCTCCTCCACCTCATCTGGGTCCTCCACCTCCGCCCCAAGCCTGCCTAGTCAGGCCACCAGCGTTCTCACTGCGCAGAAGGAATCACGCACCCCTCATTACTATGCTGGCAGCAGAGCGCAACGGCATCAGGCGGTCTTTAGCTTGACATGTCTTGAAAATAGGAGTCACAAAGCGGATGAGTTGTGGGCAGCTCTGGAGACTGAGTTTAATAAATGGTTGTCTCCACTCAACCTGCAGCCTGGTAAGGCCGTGTGCGACAATGCTGCAAACCTGGGTGCGGCCCTTCGCCTGGGCAAGGTTACACACGTGCCTTGTATGGCTCATGTGTTGAACCTTGTCCAGCAATTTTTAACACACTATCCCCGCCTAGATGGCCTTCTGAACAGGGCACGAAAACTGTCTGCTCACTTCCGCCGTTCAACCATCGCTGCTGAGCGACTTGCATTTCTCCAGAAGTCTTTCGGCCTGCCGGTTCATCGCCTGAAATGCGATGTGGCGACACGCTGGAATTCGACTCTCCACATGTTACAGCGACTGTGGCAGCACCGCCGAGCCCTGGTGCAATACGTCATGACTTATAGCCTGGGCTAACGAGATGCAGAGGTGGGGCAGATCACCCTGATGGAGTGGTCTCAGATCAAGGACCTATGCACCCTTCTGCACAGTTTCGACATGGCGACGAATATGTTTAGCGTTGACAATGCCATTATCAGCATGACAATTCCAGTCATTTACATGCTGGAGCACACGCTAAACACTATTCGGAGTCAGGGAGTGGGACAACAGGAAGGGGAGGAACTACAGGAGGATTCATATGCGCAAGACACAACAACATCACCAAGGTCCAGACGTTCATCATCACCAACGCGGCAGGCATGGGACCATGGGGGACAGGGATCAACAAGGGCGCATGGTAGCAGGCGAAATGTTGAGGAAGGTGCAGGAGAACATGAAGAAATGGAGGACGACCTGTCCATGGACGACTCAGCGGATGAGGGAGACCTTGGTCAAATTTCAGTTGAAAGAGGTTGAGGGGAGATGTCAGAGGAAGAAAGAACGGTTAGCACCTCTATGCCACAAACACAGCGTGGACTTGGTCCGCATGGCTGCGCAAGACACATGAGTGCCTTCTTGCTGCACTACCTCCAACATGACCCTCGTATTGTCAAAATTAGAAGTGATGATGACTACTGGCTTGCCTTACTATTAGATCCCCGCTACAAGTCCAAATTTTGTGACATAATTCCAGCCATAGAAAGGGACGCACGTATGCAGGAGTATCAGCAGAAGCTGTTACTCGATCTTAGTTCGGCTTTTCCACCAAACAACCGTGCAGGTGCAGGGAGTGAATCTCCCAGTTGTAACTTGACAAACATGGGACGGTCTCGTCATCTTCAACAGTCTACCCGTACCAGTAGCACCGTATCTGGTGCTGGTAACAGCAATTTTATTGAATCTTTTCATAATTTTTTTAGACCCTCCTTTGCAAGGCCAGCAGAGACAACAGGTCTGACACATAGTCAACAGCTGGAGAGGATGATACAGGAGTATTTCCAAATGAACATCGATGCCATTACTTTGCAAATGGAGCCTTGCTCATTTTGGGCTTCAAATCTTGAAAAATGGCCAGAGCTCTCCACTTACGCCTTGGAGATTTTGTCGTGTCCAGCTGCCAGCGTTGTCTCTGAACGTGTCTTCAGTGCTGCTGGGTGTGTGCTGACAGATAAGCGCACGCGTCTGTCCAGTGACAATGTGGACAGACTAACGTTCATCAAAATGAACAAGTCATGGATCCACAAGGAATTTACTACCCCTGTGTCATCCTGGGGAGAGTAAATGCTTGAGTATTTTGAATGTGCTTGATGCAAATCTAGCTGTGAAGTGTACAACTAGGACACAAGTGCTGCCACTGATGGGGTGTCTGTGTGGCCCAATTTTTGGAAAAAAGGGAGACTCTTCTCGGAGTAACCCTTGCTGTGTTTTTAAAAATGATCCAAGATGCACAGCGCTGGGATCAGGAAAGACTTTGCTACCTACCCCAGTGTCATCCTGGGGACGGTTAAGTATGGCGTATTTTTGAATGTGCTTGATGCAAATCTAGCTGTGACGTGTACAACTGGGGCACAAGTGCTGACACTGAAGGGGTGGGTGTGTGTGGGGCCCAATTTTTGGAAAAAAGGGAGACTCCGCTTGGAGTAACCCTTGCTTACATTGTTTTTAAAAATGATCCAAGATGCACAGCGCTGGGATCAGGAAAGACTTTGCTACCTACCCCAGTGTCATCCTGGGGACGGTTAAGTATGGCGTATTTTTGAATGTGCTTGATGCAAATCTAGCTGTGAAGTGTACAACTGGGGCACAAGTGCTGCCACTGAAGGGGTGGGTGTGTGTGGGGCCCAATTTTTGGAAAAAAGGGAGACTCCGCTTGGAGTAGCCCTTGCTTACATTGTTTTTAAAAATGATCCAAGATGCACAGTGCTGGGATCAGGAAAGACTTTGCTACCTACCCCAGTGTCATCCTGGGGACGGTTAAGTATGGCGTATTTTTGAATGTGCTTGATGCAAATCTAGCTGTGAAGTGTACAACTGGGGCACAAGTGCTGCCACTGAAGGGGTGGGTGTGTGTGGGGCCCAATTTTTGGAAAAAAGGGAGACTCCGCTTGGAGTAGCCCTTGCTTACATTGTTTTTAAAAATGATCCAAGATGCACAGTGCTGGGATCAGGAAAGACTTTGCTACCTACCCCGGTGTCATCCTGGGGACGGTTAAGTATGGCGTATTTTTGAATGTGCTTGATGCAAATCTAGCTGTGAAGTGTACAACTGGGCCACAAGTGCTGCCACTTAAGGGGTGGGTGTGTGTGGGGCCCAATTTTTGGAAAAAAGGGAGACTCCGCTTGGAGTCACCTTGCGGTGTTTTACATGATTTTAGAAGGGCATGCCATACCTATATCTGTGTCTCCTCCTCTTTTTCCTTGTCCTGCTCTTTTGTTTTCGCATGAGTCTATGTCCTTGTCACTTTCCCATGTGTTTGTGTTGTGTTGCGAGTTGTTTGTCACCTTTTGGACACCTTTGAGGGTGTTTTCTAGGTGTTTTTATGTGTTTGTGATTGCCTGCCATTGTTTCCTATGCGGTTCGAGTTTGGTTCGTCGAACGTTCGCCGAACCGAACTCGAACGAGACGCCCGTTCGGCGAACCGAACTCGAGCCGAACCGCGACCGGTTCGCTCATCTCTACTAGTGACGGACTATTCACCCCTGACATGAATGTCCCAGGCAAAAGAGGGCAATGCGCGGGTGACACGCTGGTTCTTGGCGTTACAAATTTTAAATTTTCAGTGGAGCACAGAGCAGGCAAGGTGCATGGGAACACAGACGCGTTGTCTAGAACGCACTGCTTGGTAAGTCATTGTGTCCGACCCCACGGGCTCGAACAGAGGGGGGGTGAATGTGAGATGTCGAGGGGAGAAGTACTAGAGAACAGGTATGTTTCCCCTCGGTTCATTTCATATGTCTCAATGTACTGAATGTGGAGCAGTCAGCCCATGCAAATGGGCTGGGAAAAGCTGGGAAAGTCAGATCTGGCTCAGCAATAAGTTAGTCACTGAAGCCTGTTTATTTCAGTGTAGTTTTGGGCTCGGTTTTTCCTGGAGCAATCAGTAGGAATGGCAGTGGGACTGGTTGCTCCCTTCTCCACATTCAATCCAGGTTTTGATTCCTCACTGGATCAGCTGAAATAATCAGGAGGCATTCAGAACAAGGAGACTGCTGAGGAGAGTAGTACAGGCTCATAGCTGCTGGTGCTGAGACTCCATACCTCCACTTGCTGTGCTGAGGAACTGACACAGTAAGAGAATACTATTTTGTTTCTTACATAGGTTTATTTTGTAGTTAGCATTCTGTTAGTTAGTGGCCATATGGCCTTAGACATTTATTTTCCTGTTTTTGCATGTGTAACACTGAGAGATAAGTGTACACAATAAAAAAAATGGCAGTGGCCGTATCTGTGTGGAACCTGCCCGTCTGCCGCTGTCATCTGTGAATCCATAGCCACTTGCTTGGACCAAAGCAAAGATCCCAGCTGAGCTATATCCCCTGTCTCACAATATATATATATATATATATATACAGTTAGGTCCAGAAATATTTGGACAGTGACACAATTTTCGCCAGTTGGGCTCTGCATGCCACCACATTGGATTTGAAATGAAACCTCTACAACAGAATTCAAGTGCAGATTGTAACGTTTAATTTGAAGGTTTGAACAAAAATATCTGATAGAAATTGTAGGAATTGTACACATTTCTTTACAAACACTCCACATTTTAGGAGGTCAAAAGTAATTGGACAAATAAACCAAACCCAAACAAAATATTTTTATTTTCAATATTTTGTTGCGAATCCTTTGGAGGCAATCACTGCCTTAAGTCTGGAACCTATGGACATCACCAAACGCTGGGTTTCCTCCTTCTTAATGCTTTGCCAGGCCTTTTACAGCCGCAGCCTTCAGGTCTTGCTTGTTTGTGGGTCTTTCCGTCTTAAGTCTGGATTTGAGCAAGTGAAATGCATGCTCAATTGGGTTAAGATCTGGTGATTGACTTGGCCATTGCAGAATGTTCCACTTTTTTGCACTCATGAACTCCTGGGTAGCTTTGGCTGTATGCTTGGGGTCATTGTCCATCTGTACTATGAAGCGTCGTCCGATCAACTTTGCGGCATTTGGCTGAATCTGGGCTGAAAGTATATCCCGGTACACTTCAGAATTCATCCGGCTACTCTTGTCTGCTGTTATGTCATCAATAAACACAAGTGACCCAGTGCCATTGAAAGCCATGTATGCCCATGCCATCACGTTGCCTCCACCATGTTTTACAGAGGATGTGGTGTGCCTTGGATCATGTGCCGTTCCCTTTCTTCTCCAAACTTTTTTCTTCCCATCATTCTGGTACAGGTTGATCTTGGTCTCATCTGTCCATAGAATACTTTTCCAGAACTGAGCTGGCTTCATGAGGTGTTTTTCAGCAAATTTAACTCTGGCCTGTCTATTTTTGGAATTGATGAATGGTTTGCATCTATATGTGAACCCTTTGTATTTACTTTCATGGAGTCTTCTCCTTACTGTCGACTTAGAGACAGATACACCTACTTCACTGAGAGTGTTCTGGACTTCAGTTGATGTTGTGAACGGATTCTTCTTCACCAAAGAAAGTATGCGGCGATCATCCACCACTGTTGTCATCCGTGGACGCCCAGGCCTTTTTTTTTTTTTTAACTATATTTTTATTCAAATTTTTCAATAACATAACACTGGCATAAGCGAATTCAGCATTGTAAATTCAACATTACATTGTCATATTTGATCATCCCAAATTCCATACCAATTTTTAAAATCAATAACCGTAACATGGCAAGATAAAGCAAAGGAAAGCAGCGACCCCTTACCCCATCATTCTTATCATTCCCCCCATTGAACCCTTGTGAACATGGTAATGACATATAATAAAGAAGTCCCACTCAAATCGGTTATTTCCCCCTCTCCTTTTAGTCAGCTTTCGGCCTTTCCTCCCCCACCTCCAAGCCATCCAATGTATCCTTCAATTTTTCAGTATGATACCAGACTGTGTCTTTGAAAGGTGACATAATCCTGACTATCTCCTCCCGAGTACAATAGGCCAGTATGAATTTCTTCCATTTGTTAAAGTGCTGTCGTATTCTATCCGCCCTCCTTTCTGCATCCAATCCTTCTATTTCAAGAAGATGCATGAGCTGACCCAAGATCTCTTCAATCGCGGGGACCCTAGACTCCAACCAATTTTTTAGTATCGCTCTCTTGGCTGCCAGAAGTATCACATGTATAAGTCTGGGTGGGTTAGTCATCTTCCCTTTGGTATCGTTCCCCTCCTCCCAATGGTGAAAAATAGCGAACCCAGGTGAGAGCCGAACTTCAAGACCCCACACCTTTTGTATACAACTTTTGATCTGTGACCATAATGGACTCAAATGGGGGCAGGACCACAACCCGTGAAGGAGATCAGTTCCACTACTCTTACACTTAGGGCAATACGTAATCCTGTCTGGCTTTGTTGCTGATGGAGGGAGATTAAAACCATAAATTGCCTTGTGCATAATTCTAAATTGGGTTTCTCGCCAATTCTCATTTAAAATTGATTTACGAAGAGCATTCCACCCTCCCCTAATTTTTACCCCCATAGACGGGTCCTCAAATTGTTTCTCCCAAGATTTAAATAAACCTTCCGGGTGCTGTCCTATTAATAGATCACGCATGGCTCCATAAAGAAAAGAGATAGATGATGAAGTTATTGAGTTCTTTACCAGACAATCAAAAGAGTTAAATACTACCTCCTGGGTCACATCATGCAACTGAGTCATAATACTATATCTCACTTGGTCATATTGGATTACTTGGTTAGGCCCCAGGCCATACTGCGCTATAATTTCATCTCTACTCAACCATCTAGGTTCTGAGGTGTGCAAGAGATGAGCAACAGTCCTTATACCCCTCACCTTCCACTCTTCAAACAGCTTATTGCTTGTCCCCTGCACAAACTCTGGATTCCCCCATATAGGCAAGTATTTGGATATTTTATGGGGAAGTTTGTAGTTTTTCCTCAACGCCTTCCACGCTGCAATCGTGTCTTTAAATAAGGAAGAGTGCTTGATTTTCACTGGGAGATTAGCCTGCCTAGTATGAAGCAATGCCACCAGATCCCAAGGTTGTGCATAGTCTCTCTCAAGCTCCAACGCTGAATAATGCCTAGAGCCTTTAATCCAATCCAGTATATATCTAGTCAAACAGGCTATATTGTAACCCCGAATGTTCGGCAAACTCAGACCTCCATGAACCTTAGATGCCATCAACTTCTTAAGCCCTATACGAGGGCGTTTCCCCCTCCAAATGAAGTGTGAAAAAGCTCTATTTAGCTGGACAATATCTTTATGCTTGAGAAGCAGGGGAAGTGTTTGAAGATGATACATTAATTTTGATATCGACATCATCTTAATTAGGTGGACTCTACCAATTATGTTCAATGGAAGGTCGTGCCATCTTTTAAGATCTCGCTCTATTTGGCTCAGAAGGGGTGGATAGTTTAGACTATAAAGGGTTGCCGGAACCTTACCTATTTTAACTCCCAGGTATGTGATATATGACTTAGCCACTGTAATTCCTTCAAAAGGGTTCTGCTCCCGTGTTTGAACATTTGTCCCTCCCAGGTATAGGAGCTCGCACTTTGACGCATTAATCTTGAAGCCTGAATACGCTCCAAACTCTCGCAAAATTTGTAAAATCTCGGGGACCTGCTGAGCTGGATTCGAAAGGAAAAGCAAAATGTCATCTGCAAAAAAAAGCTGACTGAATTTGTCTATTATTTACAGAAATACCCTGGAAGGTGCTATGTGTAGATAACAATCGTACCAATGGTTCCAGAGCCAGATTAAAAAGTAATGGGGAAAGGGGGCAACCCTGTCTGGTTCCTTTCAGTAACGGAAAAGGGGCTGACAGATATCCTGGAATGTAAACTTGAGCCTTCGGATTTGTGTAAATTTCTCTAATGTAGGTATAAAATGACCCCGAAAAACGCATTTCATCTAGAACTCTATAAAGCCATGACCACTCAATATTGTCAAAGGCTTTCTCGGCATCTATTGTAAGCAAAGCGGGAGATTCTCCTTTCAGAGGCCGAAGGTTAACCCTATCCAGGACAAGAAGAACTTTTCTAATATTTAGTGTCCCTGATCTTTTCTGAATGAAACCGGCCTGTGCTGGGGAAATCAATTGGGGAAGAATTATAGCTAGACGATTCGCCATAATCTTTGACATTATCTTCATATCTAGGTTGATAAGTGATATGGGCCTATACGAACCCGGATCCTTCGGGTCCTTCCCCTGTTTAGGGATCAATTTTATATATGCCCGGTTATTATTTTGGAAAGACGCATTACCGTCTAGTATGCTATTATACAGTTCTAGTAATGTAGGTAAGATCTCTTCCTTTACTGTTTTATAGAATTCTCCCGTAAATCCGTCAGGGCCAGGGGCTTTATAATTATGCATGGAGTTGATTGTCCCCAATACTTCTTCCCCCGTAATTTTAGCATTCAGAAAAGTGCGATGCTCTTCTGTGAGTCGAGGTAGTGTCACTTTAGATAAAAGATTATTATCAGGAAATTTGTCTCCCTTTTCCGACGAATAAAGGTTTCTATAATACGTGCCTAAAGTCTCAGTTATTGTCTTAGGGTTTTTGTGTATCTCCCCCTTTTGATTTTTTATTTGCATGGGTCCCTGAGTTATAGTCCTATTTTTCGCTAAGTTGGCCAGTATTTTCCCTGCTTTATTTCCAAGGCGATGTAATGTAGCTTCTTGCATTGACCTAGCCATTTGTTCCCGTTTTTCCGCCCACTCATTAAAAGCTCTTTGGGCTATTACCCATCTATCTCTATGGTCCCTATCAGGATGCTTTTGAAAAGAAGTATATGCTTCCCTCAATTTATGGGAGGTTTCAGTAAATTTAAGATGAGCCTTTTTCTTCAAATAGGAAACATGTGCTATCGTTCTGCCCCGTAATACTGCCTTCGCCGTATCCCATAATAACATAGGTGTGTCTTTATGTTGATCATTATGTACCATAAATTCCGTCCACCATCCCTTTAATTTCAAGGAAAAATCTACGTTATCTTTAAGGAAGGAAGGATATCGCCACAGATAGTCCGTTCCTCTGGGATAAATGTTTGCTAGGTCTAGCACCACCGGGGCATGGTCAGAAATCACCAAATCCTGGATAGTAGCTGAGTGGAGCGCACGTACCAGGTTCCCTGAAATAAGAAAGTAGTCAATGCGAGACCAGGAGCTATTAGCATGTGAATAGTGCGTAAATTCCCTATCCTGAGGGTGCAGTAGTCTCCACGCATCCCATAAGGCCGTGGCATTTAACAGAGGACGCATAACTTTATCATGGCCGCGCGGTACATTTGGGGGGCCTTTAGTATTTTTCCTGTCCTCTAGCACAGATACCACCGAGTTGAAATCCCCCCCAATTATTAGATTAAAATGGGCATGTTCTAAAATTTTGGCCTCAAGTCGTTGAAAGAATGATTTGTTGTTTTCGTTCGGGGCATAAATATTAAAGATTTTATAAATTCCTCCAGGTATCTCCACTGAGACCATCTGAACCCTACCTTCCGTGTCCGCATATGTTTCCAGGACTTGATGTTGTAATCTCCTACTTACTAATGTAATAACCCCTGCTTTCCTTTTAACTGAAGATGACCCATAGACTCCTCCAACCCACAATTTCCCCATCCTCTGCATGTCTGAACCTTCCAGATGAGTTTCCTGAAGGAGCGCAATGTCCGGTTTGAGGCGATTAAGGTGGCGTAATATCTTAATTCTTTTTTGGGGGGAACGTAACCCCTTAACATTCCAGGTGACTATTCTCATAAAGTGCATGTAATAAATGGAAATCCTGCCTTTCGTTTACCATGTTTTTGCTGCCCTCCTTTGCCAAAAAAAAAATTCAACCAATTAGACAATTGAACATAGTGCTCACTTGCAATAACGAGAGTAGTAGTAATAATAATAACTCTGTGTAAAATCTTTGCTACTTCACTTGAATCCAAAATCCCCAAACATTTCAAACATCTCCCTCCCCTCCCCCCCCCAACTATACCATAATACTCAGACTTCACTTTTTTCTGATCATCTTCCAAGCTCAGTCAACCTTATACTTGTATAGCATTTAACCAATATAAAGGAGTGTCCCACCTACAAAGAAAGAGAGAAGGAAAAAAAAAAAAAAAAAAAAAAAAAAGTTCTCTTTCCTTTCCTCCGCCTCAGATTTCTTGAACTTTTTCCACTGCGGCTTCTCCAGCCTAAATCAAAAACAGGTGCTTGAACTTCATACATCCGATATTTGTCTATTTGTCTCAGGTTCCCTTAAGTTCCTTGTTTTGTTGTCTCCGGTCCTTCGGGGAAGCTGTAGCGAGCTTCACAGAGCTCCCTTTGGTCACTCTCTGGTTCGGTGAGTCGTTGCGCCCTTGTCCTGGAGAATTCCTGAAGTCACGAGGACTGTTGATCCGCTCAATAAAGGCCTCTGCCTCCTTTGGACTTGAGAAAGAATTGTAGGATCCATCCTGATGTCTGATAATCAACGTTGCCGGGTACTTTAACTGGAAGCGTATATTTCTCTTAAATAAGGCAGAGCATATGTATGAGAATGCCCTCCGCTGCCGTGTGACCTCCGCAGAAAAATCCTCGAAGAGCAAGATGCGCGAGCCTTTCACCTCCAAGGGATGTTTCAATTTCTTGTATGCCTGTAATATTTCCTGTTTATCGGAGAAGTCCAAGTATTTCATTATGACTTGTCTTGGGCGTCTGTTATTTTCACTCTCATCACCTCTCCTTGGCGGACCAATGCGGTGCACCCTTTCCACTTTTCTCCTTCCTGCTACTCCCAGGGTTGTAGGAATAGTGGATTCACACAATGTACGTAGCTCACCAACCGGGTATGTTTCAGGCAGGCCGACAATGCGCAAATTGCTTCTTCTGGAGCGGTTCTCCAGATCGTCCACACGGTCCCTCAGGATCAGATTCTCCTTGGCCAGACGCATGACTGTAGTGTGGTCAGAGCTGAAGTCCTCCTCTAACGTCGACATTTTGGTTTCCATAGCCGCAACCTGTTCCACCGTCTCATCAAGTTGGTTCTGTATGGCACTGAGAGCTTTTGCTATTGATGCTTTAATTGTAGCGGAGATGTCAGGTAGCAAACGATTGGCGACTTCATCAGCCAGACGCTTATAATCCATACCCTCCACTGTTTTGAATACATCCGGGGTCCCCGTGGAATCCTCCATCTCCATCTGATGAGTATTCTCAGGTGACCGAGGGACACTTAATTCTGTATGGGCAGTCACAATCTTTTTTTCACACTGTACGCTGGATGTATGAGGATTTTGTGTTTTGGAGCTGCTACGCAGCAGGTATCTTTCCATCAAATAGTGAATGAAGGGACGCAAGTTTTGACACTGATTTTGTGTGGGTTGTCAGACAAATCTTGATTCTGCTCCCCCTTTTGTTTATTCTTACTTTCACCCCTTTCTCCCCCCTGCCAGAGTTATATGAATTCTCACTGTCCTGAAACTTTGCAGGGATGTATGTTTAAACTTCCCTCCTTCAGCTTCTTTCACTTTCTCCAGAGCTTTGCACTGATTCTGTATGCCTAGAGATTCAGCACCTGCTTGTTAAGCACAGGTCTGGACAAGATGGGGGAAGGGCCCAGGGATTCCCGGCGTTTTAACTCTGCTCTTTGCGGAACTTGTCAGTAGCGTTGTTTGCTGCTGATATCTTATCAGGACTCCAGGAGATTTATTATTCTGCTGCCGGTTAACTGTTTAGTGCTGGGGGAGTGAGTGCAAGGTAAGCTGCGTCCTGCTCTCTGTGTACAGATCTGATGTTAGTGCAGGGCAGGCTCCGGCGCCATCTTTATCATGCTGCCAGATCTTGAGAGGGAGGGGGAGAGCGAAGTTCACCGCGCTGTTTCAAGTGATTATCTCCACGGCTCCCCATGAACATCCCTGCATTCAGCAACTTCACTCACCGGTGGAATGGAGCGGGGGAGGCTGGTGGGATGTCCGGTATATATGTCAGAGCTGCAGGGAATGACAGAGCTCAGGCGTCCTGTGTCCTACATGATCAGCGCAGGAGCCGGAAGTCCCGCCCAGGCCTTTTTGAGTTCCCAAGCTCACCAGTCAATTCCTTTTTTCTCAGAATGTACCCGACTGTTGATTTTGCTACTCCAAGCATGTCTGCTATCTCTCTGATGGATTTTTTCTTTTTTTTCAGCCTCAGGATGTTCTGCTTCACCTCAATTTAGAGTTCCTTAGACCGCATGTTGTCTGGTCACAGCAACAGCTTCCAAATGCAAAACAACACACCTGTAATCAGCCCCAGACCTTTTAACTACTTCATTGATTACAGGTTAACGAGGGAGACGCCTTCAGAGTTAATTGCAGCCCTTAGAGTCCCTTGTCCAATTACTTTTGGTCCCTTTAAAAAGAGGAGGCTATGCATTACAGAGCTATGATTCCTAAACCCTTTCTCCGATTTGGATGTGAAAACTCTCATATTGCAGCTGGGAGTGTGCACTTTCAGCCCATATTATATATATATATAATTGTATTTCTGAACATGTTTTTGTAAACAGCTAAAATAACAAAACTTGTGTCACTGTCCAAATATTTCTGGACCTAACTGTATATTTATTTACAGCCAGCCCTTGCACTTTATTTACCCCGCGACCATCATTTTGTTAATTTCGACAGCCCTATTATTGTTACTTCTGTTATTATCTACATCCAAATCTAAAGAATTAGCCAATCTGGCTTTATCTGTTCACTATACTCCTAGGATTTGTGTTGTGAATATCAGTTATACTTTTGCTTCTGTGAGGCTCCCTCTTGTGGCCAGGAATGGTTTGGACAGAGACCAAGTGTGCTGGAGCAATGGGCGTTTCAATTGCTAACTCTCTGCCTATTTAAGCTTTTGCTTCATGGCTGTCTGGGTCGGTTATCATTTGTTCTTTACTTCACCAGCCTTTTCATCTTGCTCCAGACCACATCTACCCCAGATAAGTGCTTGTTTCTTTCTTAAGTTGTTTTGTTCTTTTCTGGGTTGTCAATTATTGTGGTTATTGTCAGTTTATTTTCAAGCAGGAATCTTCCCTCTCTGTTGCTTAGCTGGGAAGCTCCCTTGTTATGATCCGGAACCATGGAAGATCACCACAAATCATTGGCAAAAAGGTGACAAGAGCATTGGCAACTAATCTGGCCGCCATCCCCTTACTAACCAACACAACTAGAAGTAGCTGAGGGGTGAACTAACATCCTGTGCACCGTGAACCCAGCCGGAGAACTAACTATCCTAAAGGTAGGAAAGATGAATAACTCTCTGCCTCAGAAAATAGACAAGAATAGCAAGCCCCCCACATTCAAAGACTGCGGTGATATAGGAAAAACACAATACACAGGTAGATGACAGGATTAGCAAAAGGTGAGGCCCCCGCTGACTAAAATAGGAAAGGACAGGAAAGGGACTGATGGTAGCCAGAGAAAAACCCTGCAAAATACCAACTTCCTGATAGTACAAAAAGGCCCTCAGATCGCTCGATCTGAACTCCGTCCTATACCAGGTGCCCTTGTCATACCAATGAACAGAAAACAAGAATTATAACAAATTCAACAAGCCATAAACACATGGACCCAAAGGAGCTATACTCCACATAGAACTGCAGGGAGTTCCTCAACAATCCACTGAGGGGGAAAATCCCTGGAAGGAAATAAACTGAAACCAACCACAACAAATGACAAACCCAGATAAGCAAAAGAACCAGGCAATAAATAAAGAGCAAGAACTTATCTGGAGTGGATGTGATGTAGAGCAGGATTAAGCAGGCTAGAGATACAAAGAACAACTGACATCCGGCAACAGCCTGCAATCAGACCAGGACTTAAATAAGCAGAGAGTTAGGAAAGGAAACACCCACTGCACAACACACCTGGTCTCTGTCCAAACCCTTCCTGGCCACCAGAGGGAGCCTCCCAGCAGCCAAGACATAACTAACATTCACAACACTCCCTGCAGCTATGTTTGGAGTTTTTGCTCCTATAAGTCCATGTGTTTGTTGCTTCTTGAATTTGTAATTGTTCCTGTTTTATGTTCATTGGTTTGACAAGAGCGCCTGATATAGGACGGCGTGCAGATCGTGCGATCTGAGGACCTTTTTGTACTATCAGGTATTTGGGTTTTTGTAGGGTTTTTCTCTGATCACCATCAGCTTCTTTCCTATCCTTTCCTATTTAGTTAGTGGTGCCTCACTATGCTAATCCTATCATCCATCTGTGTATTGTATTTTCTTATATCTTTGAATGTGGGGGGTTTGCTATACCTTTTGCGGACTATCTCTGAGGCAGAGAGTTATTCATCCTTCCTTCCTATAGGATAGCTAGTTTTCCGGCTGGGTTCGCGGTGCATAGGATGTTAGTTTACCCCTCAGCTACTTCTAGTGTTGATGGTTTAGTAAGGGGATGGCGGCCAGATTAGTTGCCAATGCGCTTGTCACCTTTTTGCCAATGATCTATTGTGATCTTCCATGGTTCCAGATCATAACAGATTTGTATAATTTAACCCAATTTAGAGTGTGTTAACCCTCCACATCCTTGTGTGTTTTGTATACTGTAACACTGCATTTTTATTGTGTTTTTGTATGTCTATCACTTACTGTATACATTTTTCTAAAAATAAAGTATTTCTATATTTCATATGCGGAATTACTCTGTCATGCTGCCACCAGGGGGAGCCAGAGCTTTGCAGCAGAAGACACTACACAGAGCAACGAGAACCAGTAAGTAAATACACAGTGTTCTCATACACTGCCTCACAGCACAGGTGAGAAGCAAAGATGTAGGGCATGCGAGGAATAGTCAGGCAGGCTGGGTCAAACACCGTACGGGCAAAAGCAGGACCGGAGGAACGAGCAGAAGCGGAGTCAAAGTCAGGTCAAGGTCAGTACCGGAGGAAGCAACCGAGTGGAGAAATAGGAGAGGGGACAGAGGACAGGAAGGACGACCAGGGGACAGAACACAGACAAGCGCACGGGGGCACAGGAACAGACAGATCAGGATTAGAGTTGAGCGCGGTTCGTGGTTCTCCATTTCGCGGTTAGAGTGATTTTGGGGGGTGTTCTAGATCGAACTAGAACTCGAGCTTTTTGGTAAAAGTTCGGCAGTTCGAGTTACGTTCGAGAATGGTTCGATCAGCAAAAAGCAGGGCTTTTTACAGCTACAGTGTGCAGGGAGCCATCGCTGGCAGCCTGCGGTAAGCTGGTAACCAAGATAAATATCGGGTATCCAAGCAAAGTGCTTTGTTTAGTAGCCCGATATTTATCTTAGTTACATGTGCAGGGAGCCGACACTTCCCCGCTGGGCTCCGCCCCCTCCTGCACTCGGCATGTACACACACACACTCACACTCACCAGTCCCCAGCCATGCAGTACCCGGCACTGACGTCTTCAGCCCCACATGGCCCCGCTAGGCTCCACCCACTTTGCACTCCGCTGCCCGCACACATGGCCCCGCTAGGCTCCACCCACTTGCACTCCGCACACATTACCCCGCTTGGCTCCACCCACCTGGCACTCTGCCCACATTACCCCGCTTGGCTCCACCCACCTGGCACTCTGCACACATTACCCCGCTTTACTCCACCCACCTGGCACTCTGCACACATTACCCCGCTTGGCTCCCCCCACCTGGGACTCTGCACACATTACCCCGCTTGGCTCCGCCCACCTGGCACTCTGCACACATTACCCCGCTTGGCTCCACCCACCTGCACTCCGCACACATGGTTCTGCTTGGCTCCGCCCACCTGGCACTCTGCACACATTACCCCACTTGGCTCCACCCACCTGGGACTCTGCACACATTACATAGCTTGGCTCCACCCACCTGCACTCCGCACACATTACCCCGCTTGGCTCTACCCACCTGCACTCCGCACACATTACTCTGCTTGGCTCTGCCCACCTGGCACTCTGCACACATTACCCCGCTTGGCTCCACCCACCTGGCACTATGCACATATTACTCCACTTAGCTTCGCCCACCTGGCACTCTGCACACATTACCCCGCTTGGCTCCACCCACGTGGCACTATGCACACATTACCCCGCTTGGCTCCGCCCACCTGGAACTTTGCACACATTACCCCGCTTGGCTCCGCCCACCTGGCACTCTGCACACATTACACCGTTTGGCTCCACCCACCTGGCACTCTGCACACATTACCCCACTTGGCTCCACCCACCTGGGACTCTGCACACATTACCCCGCTTGGCTCCACCCACCTGGCACTATGCACACATTACCCCGCTTAGCTCCGCCCACCTGGCACTCTTCACACATTACCCTACTTGGCTCCACCCACCTGTAACTCTGCACACATTACCCCGCTTAGCTCCACCCACCTCGCACTCCGCACACATTACTCCGCTCAGCTTACCTGCGGTGATGAAGTCCCGCCCTCCCGACCTTAGCGCTGTCACTGTCCTCCATGGCCGCCGCTTGTCACATCTCCTCTCGCTGCCGACCAAAGACTGTCACCAGCGGTGACGTCACAGGCTCCCGCGATACTTGGCTGTGAAGGTCATTGAAGTCAGTGACATGTCTGCTATCAGCAGTGCAGGAGATCGTCACCGCAGGTAATGTACCTCGCTCCTGACAGCAGCACTTGTCATGCCCTGCAGTGACCTGGGCTGACCTATTGATGTTAGCTCAGGTCACTGCATTGCTCTCCCAGCCAATGTGGAACATTCTGTTCTTCATTGAATGGGACAGTGACTATGGTATGGATCGTCATGGGAACCCCTTGGATTACAGCAGACCTGGATTTGTTTTTCTTTCTAATAAATTGGTGAAAGAGGGAATGTTTTGGGCAGTGTTTTTTCAAATAAAAATGTGTTTGTCGTCTATTTTTTTTTTTATTACTGACTGGGTTGGTGATGTCGGGTATCTGATAGACTCCTGACCTCACGAACCCCAGGGCTTGATGCCAGGTGACAATATACATCTGGTATTAACCCCATATATTACCCCATTTGCCACCGCACCAGGGCATGGGATGAGCTGGGGCGAAGCACCAGGATTGGCGCATCTAATAGATGCGCCACTTCTGGGGCGGCTGCGGCCTGCTATTTTTAGGCTGGGGAGAGTCCAATAATCATGGACCTCCCTAGTCTGAGAATATCAGACCCCAGCTGTCCGCTTTACCTTGGCTGGTGATCCAATTTTGGGGGGACCCCCACGTCTTTTTTTTTTAATTATTTATTTAATTTAAAATAACAGCGTGGAGTGCCCTCAGTTTTGGATTACCAGCCAAGGTGAAGCTGCCAGCTGTGGGCTGCAGCCGTCTGCTTTACCCTAGCTGGCTACAAAAATAGGGGGAACCCCACATCATTTTTTTGGCTAAATACAAGGCTAAGCACCCCTTAGTGCCACATGAAAGGCACCAAAGGGTGCAAAATTACAAAATGCAGGAGAGTGGGACATTATGTGTCTTTCTGCCATTATAATGACAGAAAAGACTGATATGAAGTGTACAAGCAAAAGAAAATCACCAGAGCGCTCTACACTGTGAAAAGCAGTAGAAAATGGCACTGGAGTGAACATCTCATGTAGGTTGAAGCTATGGATCTGTACCGCCCTGGGGGCTCGGCTGCTCTCCGCCGAGCCGCTCGGATCCGGGCTCGGGTTGTCGGTGGCTCGAGCGCCTCCGGACTGGGGGCCACGTCGCTCTGGAAAGGAGGGGTAGGTTTGGTTGTTTGGCTTGGGGTGGACTGGTTTCACAGCCCGGTAACAGTTCGTGACGCCACCCACGGGTCGTGGTGAGGTGATGGGCACCACCGCTGCGGTGAGGGTGCGGAGGCTCGTCCGGGATCGGTGGTGGGTCGCAGCTAGGTGTTGACCCCTCCGTGGGTAGGGGGCTTGTTGGTCCTGGGGCCAGGTGGCAGGAGCGGGGGGTTGCAGGACGCAGGGGCACGCATGCGGTGCCTGATGGCACTGGTGTACTCACGATTAAACCACACAGAGTCAATGGTAAACCAAGTTCGGTGTAGATCGGTGCCCGCAGCCGGCTGCGTGAGTCCCCAGTGAGGTTGGTGATGTCGCCTTTCTCCTGCACCTTTAAATTTGCTATAGTGACTCCTATGCTTCAGCAACGGTAGTCCACTCCCTGGCTTTTGGGTACCGGAGGAGCCCTTTTGCCCGCAGGCGCTAGCCCTTTGGATCTCTGGCCCTTGGCGGTGGCTCTTATCCGGAATCGGTGGGCTGTTGCCGTCTATCGGGACTTTGGGTGGGAATGAACCCCTGAGGTCCAGACCGCAATCAGTAGATTTGTCTGAGCCCGGTTGCTTCTGGGCTAGAACGGGGTCTGAGTACCCTGCCTGGTGCTCCGGTTGACTTGTTAACTCCCCGATTCGGGTACGAAGGGTCACCACCCTCTTCTCGGTCCCTACGGTTCCGCAGTTCAGTCCCTGACCGGACTCCTGCAGACGGCCATCACCGGCTGCCTGCCTGACAGTTCCAAGGGGTCCTAGGCTCCGCCCTAGGCCCCTGACTCTCAGCTCGCCACTTTTACTCCTCTCACTACTCCTCTCCCCACTCGACTCACTTGTCCTTTCCCTGCCTCAGGCCAGCAGACTCCTCGGACGGCGTGACTATCCGCCTGGCTCCGCCCAACTGGTGTGCCTGACTAGACCTGAGGGAGGCGGTCAGGACTTGTTGGCTGCTGGTGCCTCACTGGGGTGGGGGTGTGTGTGGTGTTGTGTGTTGTTACCTGTGACCCCTGGGGGTCCAGGGCGTCACAGATCCTGGGTAAATTTATGTATTTTACCTCCTTTCAGTTTTTTTGCAGTATGCAAACAAACGGAAGGCACACGGATGACATACGGACCGTATATGGAACAGAAGCGGATGCCACATGGATGCACCTGTAAAAAAAACAAACTGTTTTTTGTGGACCGCGAAAACGGATCGGTTGTGTGAATGAAGCGCTATTCTGGTCTGCCGTTTATAAACAGCAGGCAGAAATAAGTGAATAGCGCCCCCTAGCGTCAGAAAATCTCCGTGGTTTCAGGGGGTAGCTGAGACCCTGGAGATCATGATTTAGGCCGTTTTTTCCGGTCCCCGCTCACGTGATCACCGGTATACACCGTATACCGATGATCACGTTACAGTAAATGACAGCGTCTGTAAAAAATTATTTATCTCCCATCTGGCATGAACAAACATGTCAGATGGGAGATAAATCTCCTCCCCGGTCCCCCGGTGTCGCCAAAGTGTCTCCCCCCCGACCCCTCCCGGAAATCCAAGATGGCCGCGCGCACAGCAGTGCGCCAGACGCATTCACCCTACTCCTCTGATTTCTGTCGCATGTGCTATGACACATGTGACAGAAAACTCCTCTCCAGGCCCTGCCAGGTCACCCTCTATAACCCCACCGGTGTTCCCCGGTGTCCCACGGTATCTGTGGAGCGTTAATCTCCCGCGGCCCTCTCCTTCACAATAGACACTGCCGCATGCACAGAGCGGCTGTCAGCTCAGCTTCCTGTGGTCAGACACAGTGAGTGGTGGTTATGCATCTGTAAGCTAAATGGGCGGCACGGTGGCTCAGTGGTTAGCACTGCAGTCTTGCAGCGCTGACGTCCTGGGTTCAATTCCCACCAAGGACACCATCTGCAATGAGTTTGTATGTTCTCCCCATGTTTGCGTGGGTTTCCTCTGGGTACTCTGGTTTCCTCCCACACTCCAAAGACATACAGATAGGGAATTTAGATTGTGAGCCCCAATGGGGATAGTGTTCCCAATGTATGTAAAGCGCTATGGAATTAATAGCGCTATATAAATGAATAAATTATTATTATTATTATTATTATTATTATTGCAATGCCCTGCTCATGAGGTAAGGAACATAGTTGATCAGGAGAGCTATACTACATTTCCAAATGGAGGTATGTGCTATTTCTGTTGCCCTGCTGAACGACTACCAAACATGAGAGTCCGTTATACGCCAGAAGAAAACACATCTAAATAGCGAGCTCTGTTGTTTAGTATTCATTCAGCTGGATAACTGGACTTAAAGGGGTATTCCATCTCCAAGATCCTATCCCCAATATATAGTAGGTGGAATAGCAGTAATATCAGCAAATACCAATATTTGGAAATGTAGAATAGTTCTCCTGATTAGGCATGCCCTTACCTCATGAGCAGGGCATTGCAGCTTTGATAGCAACCGTTACAACATGCTGCTGTGGACCCGGGGAGAGTGGGTGCAGATTCATTGCACCCACACTCCTCACATGGAGGGTCTGCACTCCTAGAAAATGGGGGATACGTTCCCTGAGCGTGTCCCCCCATATTCTAAACGGTCGAGAGTCGTTGTGGGACCCCCTTATTTTTTTTCTTACAATAAATTGGTGAAAGAGGGAATGTTTTGGGGAGTGTTTTTTCAAATAATTTTTTTTTGTCTATTTTTTTGTTAGTACTGACAGTTTGTGATGTCGGGTATCTGACAGACGCCATGACATCACAAACTGCTGGGCTTGATGTCAGGTGACCTTACAGCTAGTAGCAACCCCATTTATTACCCCGTTTGCCACTGCACCAGGGCACGGGATGAGCTGGGGTGAAGCGCCAGGATTGGCGCATCTAGTGGATGCGCCACTTCTGGGGCGCCTGCGGCCTGCTATTTTTAGGCTGTGAAGGGCCAATAACTATGGACCTTTCCATCCTGAGAATACCAGACCACAGCTGTCCACTTTACCTTGGCTGGTGATCCAATTTGGGGGGACCCTACTTTTTTTTTGTAATTATTATTATTTATAAAATAATTATAAAAAAAGAGCCTGGGGTGACCTCCACATTGGATCACCAACCACGGTAAAGCTGCCAGCTGTGGTTTTCAGGCTACAGCCGTCTGCTTTACCCTAGCTGGCTATCAAAAATGGGGGGACCCCCACGTCATTTTTTTAAACTTTTTTTTAATGGGCTTCCCTGTATTTTGATTGCCAGCCAAGGTAACACCAGGCAGATGGGCTGGCAACCTGTAGCTGTCTGCTTTATCTGCGCTGAAAATCAAAAATACCGCGGAGCGCTACGTCATTTTTTTAATGATTTATTTTTACAGTTCTGTCATGTCAGGCAATCAAAATACACGGAAGCACTTTTTTTTTTAGTTATTTAAATAAATAATTAAAAAAAAAATATATGGGCTCCCGCTGCATTTTTTGTATTGCTAGCTATGGGTAATCCAAGCAGCTACTGGCTGCCAACCCCCACTGCTTGGTGTTACCTTCACTGGCAATGGAAAATCCAGGAAAGCATTTTTTTACTTTTTTTGCCAAAAAACTAAAAAAAAAAAAAAATGACGTGAGCTTCTCCATCTTTTTGTATGCTAGCCAGGTACAGCAGGCAGGTACGGCTGCCCCCAACCCCCAGCTGCCTATTTGTATCCGGCTGGGAATTTAAAATATAGGGAAACCCTTTTTTTAATTATTTCATGAATTTCATGAAATAATTAAAAAACAAATGACATGGGCTTCTCCCCATTTTTGTGTCCAGCCAGGTACAACTAGGCAGCTGGGGATTGGAATCCGCAGCACAGGTTAGCCCGAGGTTTCTGGGCGCCTCTGATGCGAATTGCAATCCGCAGTCGCCCCAGAAAATGGCGCTTTCATAGAAGCGCCATCATCTGGCGCTGTAGCCAACTCTTCAAGCAGCCCTGAAGCCGGGTGGCTTGCTGAGTAATCATGAGTTAATACTGGCTTTGTATTACTAGCTAGTATTAAGCCAGAGATTCTTAATGTCAGGCAAGTTTGACCCGGCCATTAAGAATCTATAATAAAGGGTTAAAAAAAGACACCACACACAGTTAAAATACTTTAATAGAAATAAATACACAGACACATTACAGACTCCATGTATATTACTCCCTCTTATCCCTCCACGATCCATGGTCTTCTGTCTTCTTTCTCCTTCAACACATTCAGCTCTGCTACATCAGCAGCGGTGCATGTGAGAAAGGACGCTGCTTCCCGTGCAGCCTGAGTGATCAGAGGCTCCGTGCTGAATAGCGGTGATGTCACCATTGACAGGCGAGTTGCTATAGCAACGGTGATCTCCGTTATTAACCGGCTGTGGCAGGCGGTGAATAAGGGAACGGGGAAGCAGACCGGGAAACCGACCGTGTGCCAGAGCATCTCGCCAGTACACGGAGATACACAAACAATCACCGCGTACTGGAGAGATGCACTGACAGGACCTAGGACAGGCCATGACGTCTAGCCATGTGACCAGTCTGTAGCCAATGAGATAACAGACACGTGACTGGTCACATGCTATTTTGACGACATCACGTAGGTCCTGTCATCACTGCTGGTTACCGGGAAGATGCAGCGATTATCGGGAGGAATAGCGGCAGGAGACAGAGTGCAGGACGCATCCCGGGGACCGGTAAGTGATATGGCAATGTTTATTAACTGTATGTGTACATTTATAACGTGTTTTTATGTGTTTGTGATTGCCTCCCATTGTTTCCTATGGGGTTCGAGCGGTTCGCCGAACCAGTTCGCCGAACCGAACTCGAACGAGACCTCCTTCGGCGAACCAAGCTCGAGCCGAACCGCGACCGGTTCGCTCATCTCTAATCAGGATATCACTCACAGGACCAGCAATCACAGGCAAAGCAGTGCTAAGCTTATAGCCGGCACTGGTTCACTGGAAATGTCAGCTTTTAAGGCATCCAAGGTCCGGAAGTGAGGCCCGAGAGAAGGCTCCACCCCCTAGCCATGTGGACGGGGAGGCGAACCATGACAGTACCCCCTCCTCAAGGGGGGGCCACCGGACCCCCAGGAAACTTCCGGTGGAAAGCCGCAATCAACCGATCGGCCCGCACGGATCGAGCCGGCACCCAGGTCCTGTCATCCGGACCGTAACCCTTCCAATGGATCAGATACTGGAGGGAACTAGGAACCCAACAAGAATCGATAATATGCTGGATCTCGTACTCCTCCTCACCGTCCACCAATATTGGAGCCGGGGGCATCTGAGAATCCACCACAGATAGAACAAATGGCTTAAGCAAGAGGTATGAAATACGTTAGGAATACGCAAGGTCTGGGGCAGTTGTAACCGAAAGACCACCGGGTTGATCACTTGAATGATCTCATAGGGTCCTATAAACTTAGGACCCAACTTAGCAGACGGAACCCTAAGCCTAATATTCCGAGTGGACAGCCACACTTTGTCCCCCACTTGAAAGGGGGGTCCCAGAGAACGGCATTTGTCCGCTTGGCGTTTCTGGGACTGTTGAGCGTCTCGATACACCGTCGTACCTCCTTCCACACCTCCCCCAGATGCTGAACGACGGACTCGGCCCCTGGACACCCCGAATCCATTCTAGAGAAGGTCCCGAAGTGAGGGTGAAACCCGTAATTACAGAAGAAGGGAGAAGTCCCCGTAGACTGATGGACTCTGCTATTGAATGCAAACTCCGCAAGGGGCAAAAACGTACACCAATCCTCCTGCTGAGCAGAAACAAAGCACTGCAGGATTTGCTCAAGGGTCTGATTCGTCCTCTCCGTCTGCCCATTGGACTCGGGATGATAGGCGGACGAGAAGGACAACTCAATTCCCAACCGCCTGCACAAGGCCCTCCAAAACCGAGAAATGAATTGTACCCCCCTGTCAGACACAACATTCAGGGGCAACCCATGTAACCGAACCACCTGGTCACAATAAAGTGGTTGGCAAGGGCCGCAGCATTAGGTAGACCGGAGAGGGGAACAAAATGTGCCTGTTTACTAAAACGATCCACCACCACCCACATCACAGTCATACCATTTGAGACAGGGAGGTCCGTAATGAAATCAATGGACAAGTGGGTCCATGGTCTTTCAGGAACAGGTAATGGAACCAGTTCCCCGGCCAGCCGGTTACGACATACCTTAGCACGGGCACATGTAGCACAGGCAGACACAAACCCAGCAACATCTGAGTGAAGCGATGGCCACCAAAACAGTCAAGCAACAGCCCTGCGAGTGGCTGTAATTCCAGGATGGCCGCTAAGTACGGACTCATGGAAATCTTGAAGTACTCGTATCCGGAGGTGCAAAGGGACAAACAGTTTAGTGTCTAGAGCGGAAGATGGAGCTGAGGACTGAGCCTCCCTGACCTCAGCCTCTAACTTGGATGACAAGGCAGCGACCACCACCCCTCGCGGAAGAATGGAGGAAGGATGCTCTGGAGGTGACACAGGGTCCAAACTACGGGACAGTGCATCTGCCCTCACGTTTTTAGACCCCGGCTGAAAAGTAATACAAAACTGTAATCTAGAAAAAAAAAAAGAGCCCACCTCGCTTGTCGAGCCGTCAATCTCTTGGCGGACTCGATATACGCAAGGTTTTTATGATCAGTGATGACAGTAATACAGTGAACAGCACCCTCCAAAAAATGCCTCCATTCTTCAAATGCCAACTTTACCGCCAATAATTCACGGTTACCCACATCATAATTCCTCTCAGCCGGAGTGACTTTCTTGGAGAAGAATGCACATGGTCGCAGATTAGTCAGAGTAGCAGGGCCCTGAGAGAGAACAGCTCCCACCCCCACCTCTGAGGCGTCCACCTCCACAATAAACGGCGCCTCGAGGTCAGGCTGTACCAGGACCGGGGCGGACATGAACCGATCCTTCAACTCAAGAAAGGCCTGGACAGCCGTTTGTGACCAGTTCTGCAGATCTGCCCCTTTCCGTGTAAGGTCAGTCAATGGCTTGGCAATTTGAGAAAACCCCTTAATGAACCTTCGATAATAATTTGCGAAACCCAAAAAGCGTTGTAGCGCCTTGATATCCCTGGGTTGCACCCAATCCACGATAGCCTGCACCTTTCCTGGGTCCATTTTAAACCCATCACGAGAAAGGAGTAAAAACAAAAAAGGCTATTTCCTGAACAGAGAAAACACATTTTTCAAGCTTGGCAAACAGATGGTTATCACGTAATCTCTGTAATACTGAGCGAACATGCGTAATATGCGTATCCCTATCGGCAGAATAAATCAAAATGTCATCGAGATAGATGACCACAAAACGACCAAGAAAATCAAAGAAGATATCATTGATGAAATTTTGAAACACCGCAGGAGCATTTGTTAGACCAAAAGGCATCACCAAATTCTCAAATAACCCCTCTGACGTCAGAAAGGCCGTTTTCCACTCATCCCCTTCTCTAATACGGATAAGATTATAGGCCCCCCTGAGGTCTAGTTTGGTAAACCACCGGGTTTCAGAGAGTTGGTTGTAGACATCAGGGATGAGTGGAGGTGGATACGTGTTTTTCACAGTAATTTTGTTCAATTCTCGGAAATCGAGATATGGCCTTAATCCTCCGTCCTTCATCTTTACAAAAAAGAACCCAGTGGCCACAGGGGAAGAAGAAGAATGGATATGCCCTTTACGTATATTATCAGATATGTACGATTTCATAGCAGCCCATTCTGGACCCGAGAGGTGATATAAACGGGCCTTGGGCAATTTGGTAATGGGAAGCAAATCGATGGCACAGTCATATGGGCGATGAGGCGGAAAAACCTCGGCCTCTGTTTCCGAGAATACGTCTCCGTAGTCCCTCAGGTATTCCGGAAGACCCTCAGGACTTACGGAGAACACAGGTACAGATTGTAAACACCTTTTATGACAAGCAGGACTCCATTTGACTATGGTACGACACTCCCAATCAATAACGGGATTATGTAACATTAACCATGGATACCCCAACACTAATCCAGCAGGGAGATTGGCCATTACAAAACAAGAAATAGTTTCAGAATGCTGAGACCCGATCACCAGAGTAAATTTTTCTGTAGCAAACCGAATGAGGTTTTGAGGCAGCAGTGTTTTATCAATTGCCAGGAGTTGAATGGGTCCTTCTAACCTCACTGTCCCTAACTCTAATCTTTGGACCAACTCAGAGTCAATGAAGTTCATAGCGGACCCACAGTCAACAAAGGCAGTAGCAGACCAGACCGACTCCTTGACCCAGAGGTCAACATTCAGAAGTATCTTATTGGAGGAGAGGAAAGGTACCTGATAGTCTGGGCAACTTCCTCGACCATTACCCAGACTTAGAAATTTCCCGACGACTGTTTAGCAAAGGGGCAAGCGGGGCAGTCTTTCCTCCAGTGTCCATGGTGTCCACAATAGAAGCACAGCTTGAGATCCCGGCATCTTCTCCTCTCCTTCTCATCCAGACTGATGGCTCCAACTTCCATGTGTTCCGTAGCCGGCAACAAAAAAGTGCCCTAGGTAGAGGGGGCGGAATCTCACGCATGGTGCCCCTTCTTTCCCGTAATCTGCGGTCCATACGAACGGCCTCCGTCATCGCATCATCCAAGGTGCTGAGAGGATGGTGCAGAGCCAAGGCATCTTTCAGTGAGTCTGAAAGACCTCTCCGGAATTGGCACCTAAGTGCAGAATCATTCCACCGTACCTCAGTGGACCACTGCCGAAACTCAGAACAATATAGCTCAGCAGTGTGGTTTCCCTGAGTGAGACACATGATCCTGTCCTCAGCCACCCATACACGGTCTGGTTCATCATATATCACCCCGAGGGAGTCAAAGAAGAGGTCAACCGAATGCCGTTCCGGGGACGAAGGGGGTAGTGAAAATGTCCAGGTCTGGGGAACCCCTCTAAGCAATGACATGATGATCCCCACCAGCTGGGTCTCATTCCCCGAGGACTGAGGCTGGAGAGTGAAAAGGAGCCTGGAACTCTCCCTAAATGTCCAAAATAGGTTTTTCTCCCCCAAGAATTTATCGGGAAGCATTACCGTGGGTTCGGGGGAGGTCAGTTGGACATCAGTGGGACTATGCTGTCCTACGGTTTGTGAGGTAGCTGCTGTGGAGACACGGGGCTCAGTGGGTGCTCTCGTCCACTAAAACCCGCCGCCTTTAGAAAGACAGCGTGGCTCAGGGCTCATCCCAACGGAACGCCGGCCTCCTTAACCGTGGGCGTAACACTACTCAGACAACACAGGGTGAGGGAACCACAATAATTAGACTTTATTGGATCCCCAAACAATTAACGGCACATAACACATAACCAGCAAAACACAAAAGTAACAGGCAACAGAGTCTCACCCTTCCGCTGGCTCACCAAGGATTTAGAATGTCCTTGCCTCAGAGGTTCCAGGGCCGCTAACTCCAATCCAGCAGCACCCCGCTTTTGGCGGGCACCCACCGAGAAAGGAATAATGCCAGATTTAGGAAGCTGTCTGAGGTCTGCAAAGTCTGTAACAGGTGACTGAACTGTCCCAACCTGAGTGTCCTCCTTAGGTAGTCCTGGTATGATGATACAATCCTGGCAGCCGGAGTCGAAATCCCTAGGCTGTGGATATGGTCTCCAACCGGAACCGGAGTCCCTAGATTGAAGCCATAAGATTTCCTGATCCTCTAGTCAGCTCCGAAGAGCTTAGACTGGATCCATCAGCATCCATCAACCTGGTGGCTTAAAGAAGTCCCTTTTTATAGCCACAGCCTTACACTTAGATACACTGCGTCCTCATCGATTGGTTGGACAAGAGCGTCTCTCCCATTGGATGAATCTCAAGCTGCATGGACAATCTTCATCCAAATGATGTCTACAGAAAGACTGAAGATATCTACATGGAGTCTGCAAGTCACAGACTCAACAATGGCTACTAAGGTAATCACATTAGCAATACACAACTACAATACAATGGTTACTGGAAAAGTCTGGAGAACAATACGTCTGGCTTTCAGTGGCCAACACAATTACATTGAGTCAACAAGAGTCTTGTAAAAACAATGAGGGAATTCTCCCCCGTCTATAAACAATCTATCATGCTGTCTGGCTGAATTTTAAGAAACTGTAACCCATGAGAGTCCATGTCGTCACAGCTGCCACTGAGGTGGTCCTCGCAGAAGCGGAGACCTCACTCTGCAGCATATTGTGTGAAGCTACCAGGGTGCGATGCTCTGCAGCCAAATCCTACACCAGCTGCGTAAGGTTGGCTACTTGCTCGCACAAAGTACTGAGTGGATCCATTACAGTCTTTTAGCCTGCAAAGTTGGATCCCACTACCAAGAAATAAATGTCTTTTTTTTCTCTTTCTCCTATGGGAGATAAAGTCTATTGAGGCCGGCTATACTGTCATGCTGCCACCAGGGGGAGCCAGAGCTCTGCAGCAGAAGACACTACACAGAGCAACGAGAACCAGGAAGTAAACACACAGCGTTCTCATACACTGCCTCACAGCACAGCTGAGAAACAGAGCTGCAGGGCATGCGAGGAATAGTCAGGTAGGCTGGGTCAAACACCGTACGGGAAAAAGCAGGACCGGGGAGGAACGAGCAGAAGCGGAGTCAAAGTCAGGCCAAGGTCAGTACCGGAAGAAGCAACTGAGTGGGGAAATAGGAGAGGGGACAGAGGACAGGAGGGACGACCAGGGGATGGAACACAGACAAGGGCACGGGGGCACAGGAACAGATAGATCAGGATATCACTCACAGGACCAGCAATCACAGGCAAAGCAGTGCTAAGCTTATAGCCGGCACTGGTTCACTGGAAATGTCAGCTTTTAAGGCACCCAGGGTCCGGAAGTGAGGCCCGAGAGAAGGCTCGGCCCCCTAGCCATGTGGACAGGGAGGCAAACCATGGCATACTCCCAGTCCTGTTTTTGTGAATGGTATGAGTTATATGGAGTTAGCATAAAATGCACAATACAATGAAAATCTGGATATATTTGTCGCTAAGTTCCTGTGATTGTGCATTTAACATTTTTTCATCTGAGCAAATCCTTTTGCTTCTCAGGAATTGCCTGATGGGAATAGTTGACTTGGGGTGTGACAAGGTGGCATGAAGGAGCGTGTTTGTGGCGTTAGATTTCCAAATAACCCCTCTGACGTCAGAAAGGCCGTTTTCCACTCATCCCCTTCTCTAATACGGATAAGATTATAGGCCCCCCTGAGGTCTAGTTTGGTAAACCACCGGGTTTCAGAGAGTTGGTTGTAGACATCAGGGATGAGTGGAGGTGGATACGTGTTTTTCACAGTAATTTTGTTCAATTCTCGGAAATCGAGATATGGCCTTAATCCTCCGTCCTTCATCTTTACAAAAAAGAACCCAGTGGCCACAGGGGAAGAAGAAGAATGGATATGCCCTTTACGTATATTATCAGATATGTACGATTTCATAGCAGCCCATTCTGGACCCGAGAGGTGATATAAACGGGCCTTGGGCAATTTGGTAATGGGAAGCAAATCGATGGCACAGTCATATGGGCGATGAGGCGGAAAAACCTCGGCCTCTGTTTCCGAGAATACGTCTCCGTAGTCCCTCAGGTATTCCGGAAGACCCTCAGGACTTACGGAGAACACAGGTACAGATTGTAAACACCTTTTATGACAAGCAGGACTCCATTTGACTATGGTACGACACTCCCAATCAATAACGGGATTATGTAACATTAACCATGGATACCCCAACACTAATCCAGCAGGGAGATTGGCCATTACAAAACAAGAAATAGTTTCAGAATGCTGAGACCCGATCACCAGAGTAAATTTTTCTGTAGCAAACCGAATGAGGTTTTGAGGCAGCAGTGTTTTATCAATTGCCAGGAGTTGAATGGGTCCTTCTAACCTCACTGTCCCTAACTCTAATCTTTGGACCAACTCAGAGTCAATGAAGTTCATAGCGGACCCACAGTCAACAAAGGCAGTAGCAGACCAGACCGACTCCTTGACCCAGAGGTCAACATTCAGAAGTATCTTATTGGAGGAGAGGAAAGGTACCTGATAGTCTGGGCAACTTCCTCGACCATTACCCAGACTTAGAAATTTCCCGACGACTGTTTAGCAAAGGGGCAAGCGGGGCAGTCTTTCCTCCAGTGTCCATGGTGTCCACAATAGAAGCACAGCTTGAGATCCCGGCATCTTCTCCTCTCCTTCTCATCCAGACTGATGGCTCCAACTTCCATGTGTTCCGTAGCCGGCAACAAAAAAGTGCCCTAGGTAGAGGGGGCGGAATCTCACGCATGGTGCCCCTTCTTTCCCGTAATCTGCGGTCCATACGAACGGCCTCCGTCATCGCATCATCCAAGGTGCTGAGAGGATGGTGCAGAGCCAAGGCATCTTTCAGTGAGTCTGAAAGACCTCTCCGGAATTGGCACCTAAGTGCAGAATCATTCCACCGTACCTCAGTGGACCACTGCCGAAACTCAGAACAATATAGCTCAGCAGTGTGGTTTCCCTGAGTGAGACACATGATCCTGTCCTCAGCCACCCATACACGGTCTGGTTCATCATATATCACCCCGAGGGAGTCAAAGAAGAGGTCAACCGAATGCCGTTCCGGGGACGAAGGGGGTAGTGAAAATGTCCAGGTCTGGGGAACCCCTCTAAGCAATGACATGATGATCCCCACCAGCTGGGTCTCATTCCCCGAGGACTGAGGCTGGAGAGTGAAAAGGAGCCTGGAACTCTCCCTAAATGTCCGAAATAGGTTTTTCTCCCCCAAGAATTTATCGGGAAGCATTACCGTGGGTTCGGGGGAGGTCAGTTGGACATCAGTGGGACTATGCTGTCCTACGGTTTGTGAGGTAGCTGCTGTGGAGACACGGGGCTCAGTGGGTGCTCTCGTCCACTAAAACCCGCCGCCTTTAGAAAGACAGCGTGGCTCAGGGCTCATCCCAACGGAACGCCGGCCTCCTTAACCGTGGGCGTAACACTACTCAGACAACACAGGGTGAGGGAACCACAATAATTAGACTTTATTGGATCCCCAAACAATTAACGGCACATAACACATAACCAGCAAAACACAAAAGTAACAGGCAACAGAGTCTCACCCTTCCGCTGGCTCACCAAGGATTTAGAATGTCCTTGCCTCAGAGGTTCCAGGGCCGCTAACTCCAATCCAGCAGCACCCCGCTTTTGGCGGGCACCCACCGAGAAAGGAATAATGCCAGATTTAGGAAGCTGTCTGAGGTCTGCAAAGTCTGTAACAGGTGACTGAACTGTCCCAACCTGAGTGTCCTCCTTAGGTAGTCCTGGTATGATGATACAATCCTGGCAGCCGGAGTCGAAATCCCTAGGCTGTGGATATGGTCTCCAACCGGAACCGGAGTCCCTAGATTGAAGCCATAAGATTTCCTGATCCTCTAGTCAGCTCCGAAGAGCTTAGACTGGATCCATCAGCATCCATCAACCTGGTGGCTTAAAGAAGTCCCTTTTTATAGCCACAGCCTTACACTTAGATACACTGCGTCCTCATCGATTGGTTGGACAAGAGCGTCTCTCCCATTGGATGAATCTCAAGCTGCATGGACAATCTTCATCCAAATGATGTCTACAGAAAGACTGAAGATATCTACATGGAGTCTGCAAGTCACAGACTCAACAATGGCTACTAAGGTAATCACATTAGCAATACACAACTACAATACAATGGTTACTGGAAAAGTCTGGAGAACAATACGTCTGGCTTTCAGTGGCCAACACAATTACATTGAGTCAACAAGAGTCTTGTAAAAACAATGAGGGAATTCTCCCCCGTCTATAAACAATCTATCATGCTGTCTGGCTGAATTTTAAGAAACTGTAACCCATGAGAGTCCATGTCGTCACAGCTGCCACTGAGGTGGTCCTCGCAGAAGCGGAGACCTCACTCTGCAGCATATTGTGTGAAGCTACCAGGGTGCGATGCTCTGCAGCCAAATCCTACACCAGCTGCGTAAGGTTGGCTACTTGCTCGCACAAAGTACTGAGTGGATCCATTACAGTCTTTTAGCCTGCAAAGTTGGATCCCACTACCAAGAAATAAATGTCTTTTTTTTCTCTTTCTCCTATGGGAGATAAAGTCTATTGAGGCCGGCTATACTGTCATGCTGCCACCAGGGGGAGCCAGAGCTCTGCAGCAGAAGACACTACACAGAGCAACGAGAACCAGGAAGTAAACACACAGCGTTCTCATACACTGCCTCACAGCACAGCTGAGAAACAGAGCTGCAGGGCATGCGAGGAATAGTCAGGTAGGCTGGGTCAAACACCGTACGGGAAAAAGCAGGACCGGGGAGGAACGAGCAGAAGCGGAGTCAAAGTCAGGCCAAGGTCAGTACCGGAAGAAGCAACTGAGTGGGGAAATAGGAGAGGGGACAGAGGACAGGAGGGACGACCAGGGGATGGAACACAGACAAGGGCACGGGGGCACAGGAACAGATAGATCAGGATATCACTCACAGGACCAGCAATCACAGGCAAAGCAGTGCTAAGCTTATAGCCGGCACTGGTTCACTGGAAATGTCAGCTTTTAAGGCACCCAGGGTCCGGAAGTGAGGCCCGAGAGAAGGCTCGGCCCCCTAGCCATGTGGACAGGGAGGCAAACCATGGCATACTCCCAGTCCTGTTTTTGTGAATGGTATGAGTTATATGGAGTTAGCATAAAATGCACAATACAATGAAAATCTGGATATATTTGTCGCTAAGTTCCTGTGATTGTGCATTTAACATTTTTTCATCTGAGCAAATCCTTTTGCTTCTCAGGAATTGCCTGATGGGAATAGTTGACTTGGGGTGTGACAAGGTGGCATGAAGGAGCGTGTTTGTGGCGTTAGATTTCCGAAAAACAGAAATAGATAAAAAAAAAAATCACTTGTAGTATTGATCTGCATGTTCAAAAAGTAAACCAAATCAACTTTATTGGAGAGATAACCAAATATTTATACAAACTCTCATCTTTTGTTGGGTTGGGGTCGGTCACAGCTTAAAATTAACCATTATATTTATGCAACCGAATATACCATTTCAAACGAGGCGTAATGCCACTCCTGGTGCAATCAGACTTCACTTAACATCCACCATTTTCAACCACTGACCGCTGTGACTTAAAACAAAATAACATACAATAAAGGGGAGGAAGGGTGGGACAGCAGCACACTGTGTCCGGGGTGGCCAGCAGCACAGCAGCGTCCAGGTCTCAGGATGAGGAGAGGCCGAATCCAGGAAGTAAGGGGAATTATATAGGGGAACCAATACTAAGGAAAACAGTGGGATTGGACACCTTAAAGGGGGCAGGGTTCGGGCATGGGAGACGGATTTTAACCCCTTACATACCGGGCTCAGCAGTCAGGGTACATTCAGTGCAGCCCCACTGACATGCCCTGCAGACTGCTGAGACCCCACCACTGCACCAATCTTCCATGCCCGAATAAAACACACAATTGTAGTAAACCAAATCAACTTTATTGGAGAGATAACCAAATATTTATACAAACTCATCTTTTGTTGGGTCAGTCACAGCTTAAAATTAACCGTTGTAATTATGCAACCGAATATACCATTTCAATTGAGGCGTAATGCCATCCCGGACTCCCGGTGCAATCAGCCTTCGCTTAACATCCACCATTTTCAACCACTGACCGCCACGGAGGAGCAAAAGTTGCTTGCTAGACTGCGCTCCGACCCCCACCCATAAAAAAGAAGGCCTGCTCAATGCCTTCTTGAAGGCCTAATAAAATAGCTGCCTGTGCCTGATGGAGTTTTACCATGTCGGACCTCATGGGACAGGAACAGAGCTCATCACCGAATACGAAAAGCTTGGGCGATACCGCACCATCTATGAAGAAAGGACAAAATTAGTGAAGCAATAAATGAAGTCTACCATAATGCACAAAACAAGAGGAACGCCAACTATCGATGTGTTGAAAATCAGGGTTGGCAAACCAGCCCGTGCAGCCTCGGTAGCAGCACCCATCCTAAAAGAATGTGTACCAAACTCGAAAGGGTTAGGCCACGAAAACCAGACACTTACGAAAAAAGGAACAAGAACTGGAACTTTTCACAGCTAGGGACTATCCTCTAGAGGTAGAAGGAAACACCGGAGCTGAGCACCGCATATAGTTAACCAAAGCAATACCTGCCAGACTGATCCGTTCCTGGACTTACAAACCCAAACACGCAAACCGCCCGAAGACCACCGGAACCGTGCTTTGCAAAAACAACTTCTCACCGATTCGCAAAGCGACAAAAAAGGCCAAGCCAAAGGAAAACGCAAAAAGAACCGATTCAAAAGTGGGCAAACAAAATTACATGCACAATCAATTGCTACCATGTGACGCTATGGACAGATCCAAAAACCCCTGGGAAATGAAAGCAAGCTTTTTCAGGTGGGAGGTGAAAAAACCATAGCTTTGGAATCAATTTCAATCCCCAAGAAGGGTAACCAAAAGTAAAGCCAAAGCGCAGCTGAGCAACAGCCTCTTTATTGGGGTACCGTTCGAGCCACGGTCCCATCGCGAGAACACCCACTGGCGTCCTTATCCAGCGTGTTTGATGGTTTCTCTGGCAATGCTGTGGACGAACTAAGGCACTGGGTTGCTGCATGTGCTCTGCCACAAGCGGAGCACTTATGCCTGAATTTACATAGGCCAAAGAAGCGGCAGTGGCCTTCGTTAAATAACCAACACGTGCCGGGTCTACGAACGGCCACTGATAGGGGACGGCAGAGGTGCTAAGGTGAAAGGGGTCATAAGTGTTCTGGGCCAGCATTAAACGCAGCAAGTGCCAAGTGTCCGTGGCTTTAAATTCCCAACCCAACTGGGGTTGAAAGGCCAAACGATGATGAAAATCCTCGTCGTAACGCCACCAAGCTGATCCCCCATGTGACTTGTAGGAATTATAAATGGTGTCGAGATATATAAACATCTCAGAACAGCGCTCAGGGTGCTTCTGTCCCATGACACATCCCATAACAAAAAATGCCTGAAGCCAGTTGTTAATGGGCTTAACCACTTTTGGCCTCCTCTCGAAAGGACGATCAGATGAGCTCCGTTCCTTGTCAACTGTACGTTAATTGGTCGAAACTAAAGACCATACATCAACATAATCATTCGCCCATATTTTTTGGACAGTCTCAGCATCCAAATGGGATCCCAAAGGGGCAATGCCGCACTAGAAAGCATCTCTGTGAATGTCAGCACGAGGCGGGGGGTCAGACTGTGTAGGAGGTTAACCAGCTAAAGAAGGGTTAATTAGTATATCCCCTGCCTGTAAATTAGCTAACAGTGTCTGAATAGTCGCTGCCATGCCCGCACTACCCCCCTCACGCCCCCAAGTATTGGTACTCACCAGCATCCGGAAGGGGAGCGACAGCAGGCTCCTGGAGAGGATCAACAAACGTCTCCCTCTGAGGAGGTCAGGAACGACGGCGATGATGCCCATGGGGTACACATTTGCAGCCCCCTGCACCAAAGATGGCAGGTGAGGAGCTGCAACTGAGCAAAGGGGCCAGAAGGGCTTATTACTGCCCCAGCACCCAGGGGTGCATCCTGCTGGAGAAACTGAGGGTGCACCATGCCTGCAGACCCCTCGTTCATAGTGTCATGGTGTCCCCCTGTTATTCTTAGTGACGGTGGTGGCTGTTTAACTAGCGGTTCGGGGACGCAGGGGTTAACTAATACCAGCCACGGCTCCACACTGCCGGAGGAACAGTGTCGGTGTGCGGCAGCCACGGCCAGAAGCTGGGAGGGAGTGAGGAGCTGAGAGGGAGTGAGGGGTGAGGGATCTGCATGAGTTGATGGTACATGAGGGTTAATAGCTACCGGGAGCAAATTAGTGGGGCTAGTCGGGAGGCGCGTACACGACAAGTATGCATGTGTGGTGCCCCAGCAGTCTGGTTGCCACAGCAGTGTTGCCCTCCTCAAAAGGTTTAATGCTGAGCCTGGAGATAGTTGAGGAAATCCATTAGACAGTAAGTACCATCATCCAACACAGTTTCTCTCCCAGAGCAGCAGAGGGAGCTCTTAATCTGGAGTTCCAGGGAGGATCCCTTAAGCTCTGACCTGGGGGAGGAGTTAGTTAGTCTGTGAGGAGAGTTCAATGAAAGAGGAACTCGAGTAGTGTGGTGTGTGAGCTGGGAGCGGAGCCAGATTGCTCGGCCCAGGAAAACACAGGCCACAGAGAGGCAAAAGAGGAGAAGAACATTGGGGAGTGGAGCGCAGCCAGCTCACCCCGACGTGATCGCTAGAAAACTTGAATATCGGAGTTCAGGGCCACTCGAGTACTCGAGTACCGGTGGTCGCATCCGGAGGACGAGAGGACTGCAGGTCTCTGTCCACCCCACACCCGGAGGTGTAGCTGTAAAGTCAGGACCTGGAGCCCGGATAGACAGAACGGCACCTGTAATCGTCCACGCAGCCCGCCATATGGGAAAGTAATAAATTACCTCAGAGCAGCAGAACGGGTCTCAGTATACTGAAACAGTGGGACCCCAGTTACACAAACAGAGCATAGGGAGCAGGCCCCATTAATCATCTGGCCAGTGTGAGACCCCCGACTGCTTCCAGGCCACTGGATCACCATTACCACCTGTAAAAGGCTCCCAGGACTTCCCCAGTTGCCAAAGACAAGTAAAGGAGAAACCCACACCACTGAATTAATCAGCAACTAAGGGAGGCAGATTGCAGATTTAAATCTGCCTCCCAGAGCTCATGTGACTCTCTGAGGCAACGCCCATTAGAAGGAGAGGAGGAGAGTGGAATGGAGGGAATCACCAACCATCTGACTGTCAGAGGATACAGCATTTCGTATCCACTGGCAACAGCTCACACTAGGGGACCCAGCATCCCAGGGCCCCTGAGTGACAACATTGCTCCCAGGGTACGACGTGCTCGGTCAGAACCTGCACTAGTGCAAGCTCCGGGGAGCCAGAGTACACGTAGGAGCACGACGGACCCACTCAGGTGCAGAACCACCAGACCTGACAGTACCCCCCTCTTGAGGAGAGACCTTCTAACTCTCAGCACCCAGTTTGCCAGGAAACCTTTTATGGAAGTCAGCAATAAGTTTATTAGCGTGGATATCTCACCTCGGAACCCACGACCTCTCCTCTGGACCATATCCCTTTCAGTAGATCACGTTTTGGACCCAATTTTGTACCTTTCTGGAATCAACACTCTGCTCGACTTCAAACTCCTCCTGACAATTCACAAGGACCGGGCATGGGGGAAGGTGAGGTGTGATCTGTCTTTTAGACTTCTTAAGAAGGGACCTATAAAAGATATTAGGGATTCAGATACTGGCAGGGAGCTTTACTCTAAAGGTGACTGGATTGACCACCTCCAGGATGGGAAAAGGCCCAATAAATTGAGGCCCAAGCTTGGGACAGGGTACCTTGTGCTTAAGGTTTTTTTGTGGACACCCACACCAGATTCCCAACTACCAGCTTCTCCTCCTGAGACCGGTGCCTATCCACCGCAACCTTCTGTGATGTAGACGCTTTCTGCAGCTGTCTGCGAATCCCCTCCAAGTTTTTAACCTATTGGAGGTCTCAGACACCCCAGAACTCACTTCCCACCCCCGGAAAAACACTGGAGACCTGGGATCAAAACCAAAGTTGCAAAAGAGGTACACAAAGACTCATGATGCCTAATATTGAGTGCAAACTCCGCTAAAGGTAAATAAACCCCCTGATTATTGGAACAGAAGTAACTCATGTCTCTAATGACTGGTTAGTCCACTCTGAAAGGCTATGGGGATGATATGCTCAGGAGAACGATTAATTCTGTTCTAATCCGACTACAGAAAGCCTTCAAAAACGTGGAGATAAACTGTGAACCTTGATCACAATATTAACAGGAACACCGTGCAACCTGATCACATTATTGATCCACCATGTCCTGAGCTGATGGTAATTGACTGGAATAAGATGGCACTGGCGAGAGAAGCAGTCAACAATTACTCAGATGACAGTCATTCCCTTTAGAGGCCGGAAGATCAGTAAGGAAATCCATTGGGCAGACTATGGAACTTTACTCCTGGCACACACCTCACAGGCTTGAACAAAGACCTCAACATCCAGGCCTAGCGCGGGCCACCAATACACCTGTTTAACCAAATGCATGGTACTCTTAACCCCCACGTAACCGGCCAATGAAGAAATTGTGACAGTTCTGAATAAAAAGGAGTCTGAAGCTAACAGGCACAAACAATCTGTCCCATGGGGTATCAGAGGGGGCCAAATGCTGTGACTTCAAAATCTCCCATTCCACATTAGTGATAGCAACTACCATCACTGGGGAAAAAGTGCGACAGGGGAACCTCCTCCCATTGGACAGGACAGGAAAAAATGAGAACGTGAAAAAAATAAGGCCCATCTAGCCTGTCTTGGGTTAGGCCTCTTGGCATTTTCTAAATAAATTACATTTTTATGGTCCGTGAGTATCACAAAAGAGTGTCTAGTCCCCTCCAAAAATTGTCTCCACTCTTCAAGAGCCCATTTAATGGCTAGCAATTCCCGGATACCAACATAACAATTTAACTCGATGGATGAAAATTTTCTCAAAAAGAAGGCGCAGGGCTGAAGGTGAGTGAGAGCCGCAGACCCCTGGGATAGTACTGCATTTTCTGAAACATCTATCTCCACTAGAAATGGTCTATCGAAGTCAGGCTAAACTAGAACCAGAACACAGGTAAATGCCTCCTTGAGGCAGGAAAATGCCCTAGTAGCCACAGGCCCGCATTTACAAACATCCGCTTCCTTTTGGGTAAGGTCAGTAAGGGGTTTGACAAGTTTAGAAAAACCCTTATTAAACCTCCTATAGTAATTAGCAAACCTCAAAAATCTTTGAAGGGCTTTCAGGTTTTTGGGTTGGACCCAATCCTGTACAGCCTGGCGCTTAGCAGGGTTCATGCGGAATCCAGTGGATGATAAAATTACAAATCTCCTCAACCTCGAAGGAGCCCTTGGGTACGTTCACATATAGATTATTCTCCTTAAGCCTGTTAAAGGGAACATGTCAGGTGCAGTATGCAACCATAACCACAAGCAGTTCTGGGTGCATACTGCTAATCCCTGTCTAACTGTCCCTGTAAACACTAGCATAGTGTGAGATGCCGAGGGGAGAAGTACTAGAGAACAGGTATGTTTCCCCTCAGTTCATTTCATATGCCTCCATGTACTGATTGTGGAGCAGTCAGCCCATGCAAATAGGCTGGCAAAAGCTGGGAAAGTCAGATCTGGCTCAGCAATAAGTTAGTCACTGAAGGCTGTTTATTTCAGTGTAATTTTGGGCTCGATTTTTCCTGGAGTAATCAGTAGGAATGGCAGTGGGACTGGTTGCTCCCTTCACATTAAGTCCAGGTTTTGATTCCTCAGCGGATCAGCTGAAATAATCAGGAGGCATTCAGTAGACTGAGACTGCTGAGGAGAGCAGTACAGGCTCATGGCTGCTGATGCTGAGACTCAATACCTCTGCTTGCTGTGCTGAGGAACCGACACAGTAAGAGAATACTGTTTTGTTTGTTACATAGGTTTATTTTATAGTTAGCATTCTGTTGTTAGTTAGTGGCCAGACAGCCTTAGACATTTGTGATGCCCTGGCAAAACCAGGTAGTCACAGATGACTGTACCCCCCAAAAAGGGTACAGGAATCGCCTCCTCCTTGGGAATCTACACCACACTTTCCACACATGGGAACACCAGCCACAAATCCTAGTCGCCCCCCATGACAACCAGGACACACCAGTGGGCGGGACCAGGCAGACGGGAACGCCCACCTAGGGGTCTTGAGGTGACACGGGGCGGGAACCAGTTAGTTCAGTAGGAGTGGAGTTGAAGTAGAGTGGAGTGAAGTTGGGATTCGGTAACAGGAGCTGAAGTGCAGTGTGGTCAGGGTTGGAGCCCTTGGACCACGGGAGGACCGACTAGGTGGCAGACTGCATTTTAGGGCCACAGGCGACGGAGATCCGGTCACGGGAGACCTGAAGTGGATTGGGGCAGGGTTGTAGCCCGCCGGTACCGACGACGGGAATCTAGTCCGGAGGCTGTGCACGGGCGGGGTACCTGGACCCTAGGACGAGGCAAACTTCAAGCCCCTTGTTAATTGACCAGCGGGACAAGGTACCAGGCCTTGTTCCCGAACAGAGCAGCCCAGATAGAGCAGACCGGAAGCGCAACTCGGGGGACATGGTGTCCGCCAAGAACCAATTGAAGTCCCACGGGTCAGTGTCTGCGGGCAACGGCTCCTTCTGTGTCCAAAGCTGCAGGGGAGCAGATTTCTCCTGTTCCAGGCGGGTTAATCCACACACCACAACACACAAGTGCAGGAGGAAGGGCCCCTACATTGCTAACCTGTGTGCGGGACCAGCACACCCCTCCAGAGGCAACCGGCATCCGTCCTTGGTTTACAGTACAGACTCTGTGTGGATTATTCATAATCATGAGTACACCACTGTCACCCGGTCCAACCTGCCGACAACGTCCCAGCCCTGCTCCTTACGCCACAACCGGGCCTCGGGACTACACCTCCCCTACCCATGGAGGGGATTCCACCTTGCTGCCCCGCTCCATCAGCCCCGCGCCACCCCAAACCAGGCAGCGGGGTTGCCACCATCCCATCACCGCAATCCACGGGTGGTGTCACAGACAATTTCCCCTGTAAATACCTCCCCTTTTCACTGTGTGAGAGGATGGGCGGATGCACGAGCCACGGGTCCGGCCACCACTTGAGCCCAGGATATGATCCCTGATCCGAGCGCCCCTCAAGCAGCCCCGGTCGCCGCAGCGGAGGCGGCACCCGTCCGCGACAACACAAAACCTGGAGTCACAAATATGATTCTTACCCCATCAGTAGATGCCATGCGCCTTGCTTCAAAATCCATGAAACGTTCCAAAATCTTGAACTGCTGCCATCTTGCTGCCATCTTTGGCGCCAAAACAACAACAGTGTCATCTTCTTCCCCAAAAAAGGTGCGAAGCCGAAGCCCCGCCCCCTAATAACGCGGGCGTAACCAAGTGACTCCCAAAGCAGGAAGTCGCAAAGGACAGTGGGTCTCGCGAGACTGCTGTTGAAAACCAAGGGGGAGCGGCATGTAAACCAAGAGGATAAAGGGCAGGGACACCAGGACTTTGCCAAATCCCGTTCCTGGACAAGCAAGCGGCAGGATGTCTCAGGGGTCCAACAACCAGCATGTGGAGAGGCCCGTTCCCGGGACCGCCAACTGGATTGAAGCGCAGACGGAGAGGATGTGCCGAAGAATCCAGGCCCAGGCACATTTCATCATGATGCGGTGAACCACCGAAATTAATGGCTGCAGCTGTCCGGGCGCGCGAGATGGAGATGGCCTCGGAGGAGCGAGTAAGCAGTGACCCACGCCCCCATGTTCCTCAGGAACTGGACATCTCAGCTAAGGGGTCTGGCCTGCCTCCGTCCGCCACGTTGCCTCCCTCGCCGCCCGTGTCCGTGGCCAGCCCCTGATCGGCCCGCTACCCCCAGCACCGGCAGCGGAACCCGTCTTGTGTCAGAAGGAGGCCCCAGCAATGGGGACCTCGGACCTTGCCTGCACCACCGACCCAGCACCCGTCTCGGCCCCGAGCCAGGCCACAACCCTGACGACATCCCATCTGGCCCAGAGCCAGGCCGCAGCCCCGATAACGTCATCCCCGGAAGTCTGCCCGGCTGCGACAGAGATGACGACGGCTCCAGCAGTCCGCCCGGCCGCAACAGAGATGATGACGGCTCTGGCAGTCCGCCCGGCCGCAGCGGAGGCGGAGCCTGACCAGAAGTCTGTCTGGCCCACGGTGCCGGCCGCTCCAAAATATTCCGTCCCGGCTGTGGAACAGCGGGCATGCACCTGCTGAGAGGAGGAGCAGGCCACTGAGCGATGGGGCCCACGGCAGAGAGAGAGTCCGGTCATCGCCGGCGCCGAGAGCATCCCAGTGGGCCTGACTCCCAAGCAGGAGGCAGAGCACGGAACCCGTGCCCCGTATTGGGAGCGGCAGCAACGGTAGCTACGCCAGGAAATAGCCGCCCGTGAGAACTGTAAGGCTGAGGTGCTGGCCCGCACCTATAAAGAAAAGGACAACCTGCGTCAAGCCATCTTCTGGGTCAGGGGCCCGACATACCGTGGGCAGCTCCGCTACTTTGACCCCCAAAAGGGATTGGGTCTCATTTATGAACCTGGACTGGAAGCAGAGATATTTGTGTCCCGGAGGGATGTGGTCCCTCACCTGCCTACCGGCCACCCAGGCCGTAATCTGGAGGCAGGGGACATGGTAAGCTACACACGGCATTGCGGAGAGCGAGGGTGGTTTGCCCTTGATGTGAAGAAGTGTGTGGTAGTCAACGAAACCCCTGCCTCGCCTCCCACCGTTTCTTGTATGAAGAAAAGAAGTAAGGTAGCGGTTCCCGGCTGCCTTTCTCCTACAGTTGTTTGAAAACAAAGTTTTATTTCAGCCAGTTAACAGTTAAAAATGGACCATGGTGTCAGGAGTGGCGACATCGCCCCAAAAACTTTCTTGGGTCAAGTAAATAACCCCCCCATCTACCTTCTTGTTACTGACCGCCAGGAGGCGGCACCCGCTGGAGAGGTCGGTTGGAGGAAGGGCCTGTAAGGGGTGGGCAGACCCCTTACAAAGAAGCAGTCTACCCGAAACGTTGTTGATATTAATAAAAATGTTTTTATTGTTATTACATTGTCGTAGTGGGTTCCCCCTAGTGGCCGGGTGGGACGGCTGTCTCACAGAAACAAGTGGTAGGAGGAGCCGGCAAGATAAAGGGGAGGGAGGATAGAGATGTTGAGAAAAAGTGGGAGCAAGAAGGCAGTTGTGTCCGGGACGGGAGAGAAGAAGCAGAGAAGGGGCAGAGTGTGGGAGCTGGAAGAATAGGAAAGCCGGAGAGGAAAGGAGCGGGCGGAACCTCAAAGTGCGAAGCAGTACCGGTGTGAGTCCGGTCTGTGGGTAGCCGTAGTGGGAGCCAGGTGAAGCAGATTAGCCGGGCACATCCCCACTGGAGGAGACGTCAGGACAGGCTTTTCCCCAGCTAAAGAAAATGTGAAGTCATCTGTACCTGCCGGTTGTGTGAAGAACTGTAAAATAAAGAATGTATTTTATTTGCACCGAATCATGCCTGGAAAGTGTTTGTACGTCGGACGACATTTGCACCACCACACTCTGCCCCACCAAGTCATCTCCTGTCCCGATAGTGACGGCGGAGCCAGGGGTAAGCCTGAGAGAAAAAGGGGCCATGACTACAATCCCCGAGGCACCCCTGGAACCCCGTTACAGGCCTGCGGTGGAGTCGGCCAAGGCCCAGTCACCACGGAAACCGCTGACTACCCTCCAGGCGAAAGGGTTCCGGCCCAAGGGACTCTTTGGGGTGATACAGGGTGCGGAACTTTGACCCGGACACAGACACTCACCAAAACCCGGAATGGGACAAGCGGTGACACCAAGGGAGGGTACAGGTGTTTTGGGTGGCGGAACAAAGGAAAAAGGGGTATATGGACATCGTTAAAGTAACGTTTAAGATATGTGCCTTCCATGAAGGGAAGAAATGTTCTAAGGTTCTACAGTTCCAATGTTATTTATGTTTTACCTTTTTTTCTAGATGTTGAAAAAAATTACTACTGGTGCCGGACAGCCCGCGGACGGGCTGTTTTACCAAGGGGGAGTGTGACGCCCTGGCAAAACCAGGTAGTCACAGATGACTGTACCCCCCAAAAAGGGTACAGGAATCACCTCCTCCTTGGGAATCTACACCACACTTTCCACACATGGGAACACCAGCCACAAATGCTAGTTGCCTCCCCATGACAACCAGGACACACCAGTGGGCGGGACCAGGCGGATGGGAACACCCACCTAGGGGTCTTGAGGTGACACGGGGCGGGAACCAGTTAGTTCAGTAGGAGTGGAGTTGAAGTAGAGTGGAGTGAAGTTGGGAGTCGGTGACAGGAGCTGAAGTGCAGTGTGGTCAGGGTTGGAGCCCTTGGACCATGGGAGGACCGACTAGGTCGCAGACAGCATTGTAGGGCCACAGGCGATGGAGATTCGGTCGCGGGAGACCTGAAGTGGACTGGGGCAGGGTTGTAGCCCGCCAGTACCAACAACGGGAATCCGGTCTGGAGGCCATGCACGGGCGGGGTACCTGGACCCTAAGACGAGGCAAGCTTCAAGCCCCTTGTTAATTGACTAGTGGGACAAGGTATCAGGCCTTGTTCCCGAAGAAAGCAGCCCATATAGAGCAGACCGGAAGCCCAACACGGGGGACAGGGTGTCCGCCAAGAACCCATTGAAGTCCCACGGGTCAGCGTGTGCGGGCAATGGCTCCCTCTGCATCCAAAGCTGCAGGGGAGTGGATTTCTCCCGTTCCAGGCGGGTTAATCCACACACGACAAGACACAAGTGCAGGAGGAAGGGCCCCTACATTGCTAACCCATGTGCGGGACCAGTACACCCCTCCAGAGGCAACCGGCATCCGGCCTTGGTTTACAGTACAGACTCTGTGTGGATTATTCGTAATCGTGAGTACACCGGTGTCACCCGGTCCAAACTGCCGACAACGTCCCAGCCCTGCTCCTTACGCCACAACCGGGCCATGGGACTACACCTCCCCTACCTGTGGAGGGAATTCCACCTTGCTGCCCCGCTCCATCACCCCCGGACACCCCCATACCAGGCAGCGGCTGTGCCACCATCCCATCACCACAATCCACAGGTGGCATCACAGACAATCTCACCTGTAAATACCTCCCCTTTTCACTGTGTGCGTGGACGGGCGGTTGCACGAGCCCCGGGTCTGGCCACCACTCGAGCCCAGGACACGATCCCGGATCCAAGCGCCCCTCGAGCAGCCCCGGTCGCCGCAGCGGAGGCGACACCCGTCCGCGACACATTTATTTTCCTGTTTTTGAATGTGTAACACTGAGAGATAAGGGCGCTTTCACACTTGCGTCATTTGGCATCCGTCACAGTGCGTTGTGTGACGCATTAGATGGATGCCTTGCAAATAGTGTGATAATAAAGGCAACGTATTCCTGTGAAATAACGCGTTGCGTTAAGTTGTTTTTTTTAGCCGAGAGAGACCACACGCAGGCACTACAGCCTCCATCATCACTGCACACGCAGGCACTACAGCCCCTATCATCACTGCACACGCAGGCACTACAGCCCCAATCATCACAGCACACGAAGGCACTACAGACCCCATCATCACAGCACACGCAGGCACTACAGCCCCCATCATCACAGCACACGCAGGCATTACAGCCCCCATCATCACAGCACACGCAGGCACTACAGCCCCCATCATCACAGCACACGCAGGCACTACAGCCCCCATCATCACAGAACACGCAGGCACTACAGCATCCATCATCACAGCACATGCAGGCACTACAGCCCCCATCATCACCGTACACACCCCGACACTACTGCACCCATCATCACCGTTCACACCTTGACACTACTGCACCCATCATCACCACTCACACCCCGACACTACTGCACCCATCATCACCGCACACACCCCGACACTACTGCGCCCATCATCACCGCACACACCCCGACACTACTGCACCCATCATCACAGCTCACACCCCGACACTACTGCACCCATCATCACCGCACACACGCAGGCACTACCGCACCAATCATCACCGCTCACACCCTGACACTACCGCACTCATCATCACCACACCCCCCCGACACTGCTGCACCCATCATCACCGCACACACGCAGGCACTACCGCACCCATCATCACAGCTCACACCCCGACACTACCGCACCCATCATCACTGCACACGCAGGCACTAACTCACCCATCATCACCGCACACGCCCGCACTATCTCTGTGACGTCCCCGCTGACAGCACGACTCCCTTCAGTTGCTGCGTGGAGCTCACAGTGAGCGGCAGTGTTCTACTGCCGCTCCTGTCAGCTTCATGTAGCAGAGCTGGATGCATCGTGGGACCTCATGGATTACGTCGGACATGGAAAGGTATTTGGGAATTTTAATAAAGTGGTGAAAGAGGGTGTTTTTTTTGTCTTTTATTCCAAATAAAGTATTTTTTCGGGTGTATGTGTTTATTTACTTTCACTTACAGGTTAATCATAGGTATCTCGGAGAAATGCCTGCCATGATTAACCTAGGACTTAGTGGCAGCTATGGAGTATGTTATTTATGTTTTACCTTTTTTTCTAGATGTTGAAAAAAATTAATACTGGTGCCGGACAGCCCGCGGACGGGCTGTTTTACCAAGGGGGGAGTGTGACGCCCTGGCAAAACCAGGTAGTCACAGATGACTGTACCCCCCAAAAAGGGTACAGGAATCACCTCCTCCTTGGGAATCTACACCACACTTTCCACACAAAAAGGGTACATGGAGTGCCATTAACTCCTTATTACCCCGATTGCCATCGCACCAGGGCAATTCGGGATGAGCCGGGTAGAGTCCCAGGACTGTCGCATCTAATGGATTCGGCAATTCCATGTCGCTGCTGTCTGATATTTTTAGGCCGGGGGGCTCCCCATCCTGAGAATAACAGCCTTCAGACGTGTGGCTTTATCTTGGCTGGTATCAAAATTAGGGGGGACCGCACGCCGTTTTTTTTCAATTATTTTATTTATTGTACTGCACGATATAGACTCGCCCACTGGCGGCTGTTGATTGGTTGCAGTGAGACAGCTGTCACTCAGCATGGGGGCGTGTCTGACTGCAACCAATCATAGGCGCCAGTGGGCAAGGGAAGCAGAGAATACGAGATTGAATAATGAGCGGCCGGCATTTTCAAAAGCAGGAGAAGCTGCCAGAGCAGTGTGACAGCTGTGCAGCACCGCACCGGTGATCGATGAGTAGGATTAAGGGAGGAGAGAGACCAGGAGTGATTTTAAACGATTTAGATCATTCTGCTGGACATGCTGAGCATGCGCAGTAGAATGTGACGGGATCCGTCAGCGGATTCCGCCGCTTAGTGCATTGCGGAGGAATCCGCCCCCGTAGACAATCATTAGACACCTTGGTGGATTCTAATGGGATCCATCAGGGTGCGATATTTTAACGACCCAAAAAACGCTACATGCAGCGTTCCCTCCACCCGACGCTGCGTCAAAATAATGACTCAGCGTCGTCCAGCGGATGCAACGCAGACACTTGTGTTACAGTGCGTCGTCAATATAAGTCTATGGAGAATAGCGCAGTGCGTTAACGGACTACACTATTCTCCATAGCGGTGGATTGCGCTGAACGCAAGTGTGAAAGCGCCCTAAGTGTACACAATAAACACAGCAGTGGTCATACCTGTGTAGAACCTGCCAGTCTGCCGCTGTCATCTGTGACTCCATAGCCACTCGCTTGGACCAAAGCAAAGATCCCAGCTGAGCTATACAAATCTCACAAATGGTGTCTCGAATGCGGGCATTAGTGGCTATTGGACTGTGACTGCAGATAAACTGCTCTATGGGCATTGTCTCTTGTTGATGTCCTGGTTGAAAGCTTCTGTGCTGCTGAAGAGCCAAGAGACCAGCAATATGGAGGAGCTGCTGAAACAGTTGATGCAGGTCAACATTAACCAACAACAGGCCAATGTCCAGCAACAACAGACCAATACTTACCTCCAGAAGGCGCTGGAGCAGCAGCACCAAATGCACCAAGAGCAGTTAAATGCAATAAAGGAGTCTTTGGTTTAGCAGCCGCGAGACGCGGAGGACCGTGCACAAAGCTCTGCCAGTGCGCAGAAAGCCGTACAAAAGACTTTACTTAAAATGACTGCTGCTGATGTAGTGGAAGCATAGCTGGCAATGATTGAATGTATTGCAGAACGTGAACGCTTACCGGTGGACAAATGGGCTGAAGTAGTTGCTCCATTCCTGATCGGAGATCCGCAAAAGGCTTATTATGATCTAAGTGGAGCTGATGCTATGGACTATATTAAACTAAAAGGTGAAATCCTGGCAAGGCTGGGAGTAAACACACATGTACGGGCACAGAGGGTACATCTATGGACTTTTGTGGCACATCAGCCAGCTCGTTCACAAATGCATGACATCATCCATCTGGTGAAAAAATGGCTGCAACCAGAAACTCTGACGCCAGCACAGATGGTGGAATGTGTTGTCCTAGACAAGTACCTGCGATCCTAACCGGCTAAGATCCAGAGGTGGGTCAGACAAAGTGGCCCAACCAGCGCTGACCAGTTGGTGAACATGGTCGAGCATTACAGCGCTTCTGAAAGCCTACTCCAGGGGATGCTTTCACCTTGCTGGGGTTCTAGGAAATCGCCTGAAAGTCCTGCTAAAACTACTCCTTTCTCAAAAGAATAAAATGTTGCAACTAGGGGTAGCAGGTCCCCAAAGGACTATGATAGCGGTGTGGTTTCTCAGCAAGTCAGCAGGCCCAGACTGAGGTCCCCAACTCAGAGGCAAGGGCTTATACAGTGTTGGTGATGTCGTGGGCTCGGCCACGTAGCTGTTAACTGCTCATTAACTACAGAGCCGATGGACTGTAACACTGCAAGGTGTCTGTCATTATATGTACGGTCAGTCTGTGCTGCGGAGATCCTCACGGGAAATGAACAACATGTGTGTTGCATTGAGGTCAATGGCTATAGTGTCAATGCCATCTTAGACTCTGGCAGTCAAGTAACCTTGGTACATGCTAGCTTGGTGGACCCTGGAGCAATAACAGATTCAACTGTGGGCATTAGTTGCATACATGGCGATACTAAAAACTACCCCACAGCCTGTGTAACTCTTGCCACACCTTTGGGGGCCAAAAGACATCAGGCGGTGATCGTAAAGACAATGTGGCATAGTGTAATCCTGGGGAGAGACTATCCCTTATTCTGGGACTTGTGGAATGTTAAAAATGGTGTGAACACCCCGGTTGAAGAAAAACTGGTGAATGATACCCTGGGGCTAGCCTCTGAGCCACTGGAGCAAGATGATCGGGGGCACACTACAGGGGTAGCTCCAGAATCTGTAGACTCTCTGTGGCTGTGTTTGCGGGCGAGGCGGACAAGCTAGAGGATGTTATAGAGATGCCAGGTCTTGAGGTGGCTTGTGATAATTTGGGGACCGCTCAACACCAAGATCCTACTCTAACAAGAGCATGGGAAAATGTGAAGGTCTCTGAGGGAAACCCAGTGTACCCAGGGGCTCAAAATGAGTTTCCACATATGGAAGTGCAATAGGGCATGCTGTACCACATTGACAAGATGCGAGGAGTGGTGGTGGAACAGCTAGTGGTAACCAAATCCTTTCATCAGGTGGTTTTAGACCTGGCACATAAACATCCCTTGGGGGGCCACCTGGCTGGAGAAAAGACAAAAGACCGTATTCTGCAACGTTTCTTTTGGCCGGGTCTGGTGGGAGATGTAACTGAGTACTGTCAGTCCTGTCCTATATGCCAGTTGACTGCGCCTATGACACATTTTAGAAGCCCCCTTGTACGCTTGCCAATAATAGAGGTGCCCTTTGAGAGAATAGCAATGGATATAGTCGGTCCATTAGTTAAATCTGCCAGGGGTCATCCATACATTTTCGTGGTACTGGATTACGCCACCCGTTATCCAGAGGCTGTACCGTTACGAAATGCAAAAGCAATTTCAAAGGACCTTTTTAACATGTTTTCTCGCACAGGCATTCTGAAAGAGATACTTACAGATCAGGGGACCCCCTTTTTGTCTCATATACTCAAAGAACTATGAAAATTTTTAAAAATATCCCACCTGCGTACCTCAGTGTATCACCCTCAGACTGACGGTCTGGTCGAGCGCTTTATTAAAACCCTAAAGGGGATGTTGAAAAGGGTGGTGGATAAAGACGGGAGGGATTGAGATGCTCTCCTGCCATATCTCTTCTTCGCCATACGAGAGGTATCCCAATCCTCCACGGGCCTTTCACCTTTTGAATTGGTCTATAGGCGGTGTCCCAGAGGCCTGTTGGATATTGCCAAGGAGATTTGGGAGCAAGAGGTGACTCCTTACTGCAGTGTAGTTGAACATATAACACTCATGCAGGACAGAATTGCGGCAGTTATGCCAATAGTCAAAGAATGTTTGGAGCGCGCACAACATACCCAAAGCAGGGTGTACAACCGGGCAGCTAAAACACGAGTTTTTCAACCCGGGGATCGGGTGTTAGTGTTGGTACCTACTGTAGAAGATAAATTTTATGCAAAAATGGCAGGGGTCATATGAGGTGCTGAAAAGAATAGGTGAAGTGAATTATAAGGTACACCAACCAGACAAGAGAAAACCCCAACAAATCTACCACATAAAGTTGCTTAAGTTCTGGCGGGACAGGGAGAGTCTGGTAGTGGGGACTACCATTGATAGTGGTCCTCGAGTGGCACCAATATCTGAGGTAAGTGACCCCCAGATAGTACCGCCAGAGGTGGGTATTGCAGACACGCTATCCAAGACCCAAATACAAGAAACCAAGGAGTTCGTACAGAGAAATGCAGATATTTTTTCAGAACTACCCGGCCATACTCACCTAATTAAACATGACATTGTCACCGACCCTCAGACATGAGTACGGTTAAAACCATATCGAATTCCTGAGACTCAAAGACAAGCCATTGCCCAGGAAGTAAAGAAAATGCTGGCGCTCGGGTTATTGAGGAGTCCCGGAGTGAGTGGGCTAGTCCTATCCTGCTGGTGCCCAAGCCCGATGGGACTAGCCGGTTTTGTAATGATTTTCGTAAGTTAAATGAGGTATCAAAATTCGATGCCTACCCCATGCCAAGAGTTGATGAACTTATAGAGAGACTAGGTTCAGCCAGATACATATCCACTATTGACTTAACAAAAGGTTATTGGCAGATTCCCCTCACTGACTCGGCCAAAGAGAAAACTGCCTTTGTTATGCCACAGGGACTGTTCCAGTATCGGGATATGCCATTTGGGTTGCATGGAGCCCAAGCCACCTTCCAAAGACTAATGGATATCATCCTAAAGCCCCGTGTCCAGTATGCAGCCGCATATTTGGACGATATCATTATCTTTAGTGATAACTGGGAAACTCATTTGCCGAAGGTACAAGCTGTCTTGCACCATCTAAGGGCTGCCAGGTTGACTGCCAATCCCAAGAAGTGTACATTGGGGTTGGAAGAAGCTCGCTATGTGGGATACATCATTGGTAGGGGAGTTATAAAACCTCAGGCTAAAAAAAGTGGACGCCATTCAGAATTGGCCACAACCAGTCACCAAAAGACAGGTCAGAGCCTTTTTGGGGATTGTTGGTTATTACCAGCGGTTCATCAAAAATGTTGCTACCATCGCAGCCCCACTCACAGATCTTACCAAGGGGTCAAACTCTGTCTCAATAAAGTGGAACACAGAAGCAGAGGAAGCCTTTCAACGGTTGAAAAAGGCTTTATGTGACCAACCAGTGTCGGTTACTCCAAACTTTAAATGGAAGGTGTCGTGCCCAAAAAAAAAATTTCAATAACTGAAAAAATGTAAAGTATTAATGTTTTAATGTTTTGTTTAAATATTATTATTTGTTTTTAATTGAGCAAAGTATAAAAAGAAAATAAAAAGTTTGATATTTTCCACTGTTAAACACTAGGGGAAGCAGCTGCTGAAATCCTACAGAAATCCCACTGTAGAAAAAGCCTGGATTACAGCTGCAGCAAAAGTGGGCAGAATCTGCTCTCTTGTGTGTGATATCACCTCCCCCTCCCAATCCGGACGTTTCCAACAGATAAGAGAGAATGTAGTGTAGGGACACCGTGCAGAGCCATTTTGTTGGTAACCACAACTGTCTAAAGTGTCACCAAGGACAGCTGCATAGTGCTCCCCACATAACGCTCTGCACGCCCAAGTCCAGCAATGCTCTGCCACATGCACGCCTACCCGCAATGCTCTGCCACACGGACGCACACAGTGTGTGTGTACACTGTGTATATACTGTGTGTGACAGCACCCAGCATGAGGGCAGCGGAGCCAGCTTGTGTATATACTATATACCGTGTACTGTGTTATATACTATATACTGTGTGTATATACTATATACCGTGTGTACAGTGTGTATATACTGTGTGTGTGACCGAGCAGCATGAGGGAGGCGGAGCCAGCGTGTGTATATAATATATACCGTGTATTGAGTGTATATACTAAACACTGTTTGTATATACCGTGTGTACACTGTGTATTTACTGTGTGTGTGACCGAGCAGCATGACTGTGCAATGCTCTGCATTCACGACCACCCGAAATGCTCTGCCACACGCCCGCAATGCTCTGCCACGCACACACACAATGCTCTGCCACATGCACACACACAATGCTCTGCCACGCCCGCGCACACAATGCTCTGCCATGCACGCACACACAATACTTTGCCATGCATGCACACACAAAATGCTCTGCACCATGCACGCACAAAATGCTCTGCCACATGCACGCACAAAATGCTCTGCCACATGCACACACACACAATGCTCTGCCAGGCACGCACAAAATTCTCTGCCATGCACGCTGACACAATGCTCTGCCATGCACGCTGACACAATGCACTGCCACGCACGAACATACAATGCACTGCCACACGCATGCGCACACAAAATGCTCTGCCACACGCACGCACAAAATGGTCTGCCCCATGCAGGCACAAAATGCTCTGCCACATGCACGCACACACAATGCTCTGCCAGGCACACACACACAATGCTCTGCCAGGCACACACACACAATGCTCTGCCATGCACGCTGACACAATGCTCTGCCATGCACGCTGACACAATGCACTGCCACGCACGCACACACAATGCACTGCCACACACATGCGCACACAAAATGCTCTGCCACATGCACGCACAAAATGCTCTGCCACACGCACGCACAAAATGGTCTGCCCCATGCAGGCACAAAATGCTCTGCCACATGCACGCACACACAATGCTCTGCCAGGCACACACACACAATGCTCTGCCATGCACGCACACATAATGCTCTGCCATGCACGCACACATAATGCTCTGCTATGCACGCACACACAAAATGCTCTGCCACATGCACGTGTCGCGGGCGGAGGAGGGGACGCCGCGCTCTCCCTACTGCTCAGGTCCGGCTGCCGCTGCTGCTGCGGCCTCTGCTGCTCGGTGGCTCGAGCGATGGGCCGGATCCCGGGGACTCTAGCGGCGCTCCTCGCCCGTGAGTGAAAAGGGGATTGGGTGTTTTGGGATAGTTTATTGTCCGTGACGCCACCCACGGTTGTGGTGATTTGTTAACACCACCGCTGCTCTGTATGGGGAGCCCGGGAGTGATGATATGGAGCAGCCAGTTGTTGATGTGCCCCTCTGTGGGTAGGGGTTGTGGTGCTCCCGGGGCCCAGTGATGGGATTGGAATGGTGGACAGGCGGGTCTGGGGTCTGTGGAGGTGCAGGGGCGCAGGGGCAGCGCTGTGCCACACGGCATGGAGGTACTCACTCAGCCAGTAAACACGACACAGTTCTCGGTAAACAAAACGGCTGGTTGGACGGGTCCCTCGGACGGCTACGGTGCTGCGGCTCCCTGCAGTTAGCGATGACGGTCTCTTCCCTGCACCTATGTAAAGTCTCTTTGGTAGCGATGGGTCCCCACCGGTTACCCGCTCCCCGGCTTCAATCTGGGCCGGAGGAGCCTCTCTCTTGCCCGCAGGCGCTGGCCCTGGGAAACTGGTGCCTTGGCGGTGGCGGTGTCTCCCCTTAATGGTCGGACTGTTGCCTTCAATCGGGACTTGGTTGTTAGGAGACAGAGGTCCCCTTCACTGACGGATTTGGCAAATTATGGCGACTCCTAGCCTTGCCGGGATCTGAAAGGCCCCTGCCCTGGTGCTGACTGTTCTTTGTATACTGCTCCGGTACCGCTGGGTCACTACCCGTCCGCGGTCCTTCCAGCAACCTCCGAGCAGTCCCCCTGCAGACTATCACCGCTGTCTGCTGACCTTGCTGTCACAGTCCGGGGCACACACCCGGACCAACTTCAGGCTTTACAAACTGTTTCTTTTCACTTTACTTCAGCTTCTCTCCTAAGCTCCTCTACCACTTCACCTCCTTCTACTTTCACTTCCTAAACTCAACTGTTCTCCACTTGCTTCCTCACTCAAGCTCTGCCTGAGCTAAACTGCCTGGTTCTTCCTGCCTCCAGGGCTGTGAACTCCTCGGTGGGCGAAGCCAACCGCCTGGCCCACCCCCTGGTGTGGACATCAGCCCCTGAAGGAGGGCAACAAGGATTTTGGGTTAGCTAGGTGTACCTGCAGGGAATGTGGGGTGCATGTGGTGTTGTGACCTGTGACCCCTTGCTTGCCCAGGGCGTCACACACGCACATAATGCTCTGCCACATGCACGCACACACAATGCTCTCCCAGGCACACACACACAATGCTCTGTCATGCACGCACACATAATGCTCTGCCATGCACGCACACACAATGCACTGCTACACGCACGCACAAAATGCTCTGCCACATGGACGCACAAAATGCTCTGCCACATGCACGCACACACAATGCTCTGCCAGGCACGCACACACAATGCTCTGCCAGGCACGCTGACACAATGCACTGCCATGCACGCTGACACCATGCACTGCTACGCACGCACGCACAAAATGCTCTGCCTCATGCACGCATGCACAAAATGCTCTGCCACATGCACGCACACACAATGCTCTGCCAGGCACGCACAAAATGCTCTGCCACATGCACGCACACACAATGCTCTGCCACGCATGCACAAAATGCTCTGCCACATGCACGCACACACAATGCTCTGACACGCACGCACACACAATGCTCTGCCACGCACGGACACACACAATGCTCTGCTCCATGCACGCACAAAATGCTCTGCCACATGCACGCACACAAAATGCTCTGTCACATGCACGCACACACAATGCTCTGCCACATGCACGCACACACAATGCTCTGCCATGCACGCTGACACAATGCTCTGCTATGCACACTGACACAATGCACTGCCACGCACGCACACACAATGCACTGCCACTCGCATGTGCACACAAAATGCTCTGCCACACGTAGGCACAAAATGCTCTGCCCCATCCACGCACAAAATGCTCTGCCACATGCACGCACACACAATGCTCTGCCAGGCATGCACAAAATGCTCTGCCACATGCACACACACACAATGCTCTGCCATGCACGCTGACACAATGCTCTGCCACGCACGCACACAATATGCTCTGCCACACGCACACACAAAATGCTCTGACCCATGACTGCACGCACAAAATGCTCTGTCACATGCACGCACACACAATGCTCTGCCACATGCACGCATACACAATGCTTTGCCAGCATACACACAAAATGCTCTGCCACACAAACACACAATGCTCTGCTAGGCATGCACAAAATCCTCTGCCACATGCACGCACACACAATGCTCTGCCAGCACACACACAAAATGCACTGCCATACGCACACACACAAGCACGCCCGTATATATATACTGCACTGTACGGTCGCTTCTTGGCTGTATACCCTATATTGCTCTGGGAAGACAACAACATGTCATCCACAAAACGCAAGGGTGCCAAGGCACGGGCTGTATACACTGCTTGTACAGCATGTGGGGCTAATCTACCAGCAGGCTCCAACGACTCTCATTGTGTGCAATGTTCAGTCCCAGTGGCACTTCGTCAGCCAGAGCCTATGGTGGTGGTAGCCCAGGCAGAGACGCCTGTGAACCCTGCCCCGGTGACGGGGACAGAATTTGCAGTCTTTGCTGATAAAATGTCTGTGACTATGACAAAAATCCTGGAGACCTTGCAGTCCAGGCCAGTTGCTCAGACCATGGACACTGCTGTGCCTATGTTCCCCGGTCCCCCTCAGTTGGAACTAATCCGTACTTCAAGGGGGTCCCAGGCATCACAGGCTGAGGGCTCTGACTCCGATGACAGTCCCAGGCCACCTAAGCGAGCTCGCTGGGAGAGACCCTCCACGTCATCACGCGGGTCAGGGTCTCAGCGAGAAGGGTCTCTATATGATGAGACAGAGGTGGGTGATCAGGAGTCTAGTCCTGACACCGCACTCAATTTGGATACGCCAGATGGTGACGCCATGGTAAATGACCTTATAGCGGCCATCAATAGGCTGTTGGATATTTCTCCCCCAGCCCCTTCAGCAGAGGAGGCAGCTGCCCAGCAGGAGAAATTCCATTTCCTGTATCCCAAGCGTAAATTGAGCACTTTTCTGGACCACTCTGACTTCAGAGCATCAATCCAGAAACACCATGCTTATCCGGACAAGCGTTTTTCCAAACGTCTTAAGGATACACGTTATCCCTTTCCCCCTGACGTGGTCAAACGCTGGACCCAGTGTCCAAAAGTGGACCCTCCAATATCCAGGCTTGCAGCTAGATCCATAGTTGCAGTGGAGGATGGGGCTTCACTTAAAGATGCCAATGACAGACAGATGGACCTTTGGTTGAAATCTGTCTATGAAGCTATTGGCGCGTCGTTTGCTCCAGCATTCGCGGCCGTGTGGGCGCTCCAAGCTATTTCAGCTGGTTTGGCACAGGTGGACTCTTTCATACGTCCAGCAGTGCCGCAAGTGGCGTCCTTAACTACGCAAATGACTGCGTTTGCGACCTACGCTATTAATGCGGTACTGGACTCTACGAGCCGTACCGCAATGGCATCCGCCAACTCTGTAGTTTTGCGCAGAGCCTTGTGGTTAAAAGAATGGAAAGCAGATTCTGCTTCTAAAAAATGTTTAACCAGCTTGCCATTATCTGGAGACAGACTGTTTGGTGAGCAATTGGCGGAAATCATTAAACAGTCCAAAGGTAAGGACTCTTCCTTACCCCAGCCCAGATCAAGCAAACCTCAACAGAGGAAGTGGCAGTCAAAGTTTCGGTCCTTTCGAGGCTCGGGCAAGCCCCAATTCTCCTCGTCCAAAGGGACTCAGAAAGAGCAAAGGAGCTCTGATTCCTGGCGGGCTCACTCACGCCCCAAGAAAGCAACCGGAGGTACCGCTTCCAAGGCGGCTGCCTCATGACTTTCGGCCGCCTCCCTCCGCATCCTCGGTCGGTGGCAGGCTCTCCCGCTTTTGCGACATTTGGCTGCCACAGGTCAAAGACCGGTGGGTAACAGACATTTTGTCTCACGGGTACAGGATAGAGTTCAGTTCTCGTCCTCCGCCTCGGTTCTTCAGAACTTCCCCACATCCCGACCGAGCAGATGCCCTTCTGCAGGCGGTGAATTCTCTAAGAGCAGAAGGAGTGGTGGTCCCTGTTCCTCTTCAGGAACAAGGACAAGGTTTTTACTCCAATCTCTTTGTGGTGCCAAAAAAGGACGGCTCATTCCGTCCTGTTCTGGACCTAAAACTGCTCAACAGGCATGTGAACGCCAGGCGGTTCCGGATGGAATCCCTCCGCTCAGTCATTGCCTCAATGTCTCAAGGAGATTTCCTAGCATCAATAGACATCAAAGATGCTTATCTCCACGTGCCGATTGCTACAGAGCACCAACGCTTTCTACGCTTCGTGATAGGAGACGACCATCTTCAGTTCGTAGCTCTGCCATTTGGTCTGGCGACAGCCCCACGGGTGTTCACCAAGGTCATGGCGGCAGTGGTAGCAGTCTTGCACTCTCAGGGACACTCTGTGATCCCTTACTTGGACGATCTACTTGTCAAGGCACCCTCTCAGGAGGCATGCCAACTCAGCCTGAATGTTGCACTGGAGACTCTCCAGACGTTCGGGTGGATCATCAACTTCTCAAAGTCAAATCTGTCACCGACCCAATCACTAACGTATCTTGGCATGGAGTTTCATACTCTCTCAGCGATAGTGAAGCTTCCGCTGGACAAGCAGAGGTCACTACAGACTGGGGTGCAGGCTCTCCTTCAAAGTCAGTCGCACTCCTTAAGACGCCTCATGCACTTCCTCGGGAAGATGGTGGCGGCAATGGAGGCGGTTCCGTTTGCGCAGTTTCATCTGCGCCCACTTCAATGGGACATTCTCCGCCAATGGGACGGGAAGTCAACATCCCTGGACAGGAAAGTCTCCCTTTCCCAGACGGCCAAAGACTCTCTGTAGTGGTGTCTTCTTCCCACCTCATTATCACAGGGAAGATCCTTCCTACCACCGTCCTGGGCGGTGGTCACGACAGACGCGAGTCTGTCAGGGTGGGGAGCAGTTTTTCTCCACCACAGGGCTCAGGGTACGTGGACTCAGCAGGAGTCCACCCTTCAGATCAATGTTCTGGAGATCAGAGCAGTGTATCTTGCCCTACTAGCCTTCCAGCAGTGGCTGGAAGGAAGGCAGATCCGAATTCAGTCGGACAACTCCACAGCGGTGGCATACATCAACCACCAAGGGGGGACACGCAGTCGGCA